>NW_007578100.1:534987-561461 GCF_000690725.1 Stegastes partitus | reverse complement strand
TGTTATAACTCCACTACATTTGTCTTTGGTTATTCTTCAGATTACAGTTTTTCACATTTGGATGTTTGCAATAAAGTGAAGGATCTGGAAAATTCTCCTACTTCTTAAGCTAAATTATTTAAAACTTCTCTGGGATTAGCTGGAAAATGCTTCATCACCACAGTTCAGTTTCTCACAAGGTGGCGACACTAAACATATGATTGATTAAAAATAATGGTGCACTGCTGTAGAAAAAAACTAGCCGAAAATATACAAAGTAGTAAAATGAGCTAACCATAAACATCTGCAGCTGTAAAATGCAACATGCACATTCATTACCTCATTACCTGATACTTTTACATAAGTGAGGCTTTGAATGCCGGTCTTTTACTAGTAGTGGTGTATTTTCCCGGTGTGGTATTGATACCTACTTGAGGACCTGAACACATGGTGCACCACAGACTTTTGCAGACTGGAAGTATCATCTCCTTGCAGAACCAACTTTGTGGAATTACAGAAAACAAAGAAAGCACTCAAATGCTCTTTAATTCATTTGATCCATCCTTTGTCCACGTGTCCCAGAAGTGCTGATAAGACAGTTTGGTGAAGCGACAACATCAGATATTTTTCATCTGTTTTAGTGAAATCGGTCAGCTGTGATCCAGCCAGTTTACAAAAGGTTTTTAACAAATTAATGAAACTTCTTGGGAGCCATTTAGTCTAAACTTCTTTAAAACAATCTAACATAATCAAAAACACTTGGGTTTGTGCTGCTGCTAGTTTTCTAAATTCTAGATTTAAAAACTGCCTCACCAAACTTGTCTGATCAGCAGCTCGGATTATTTTCCGCTCATCAGAGGGAAAGTCATTTAAATGCATCTAACATATCATATACACATATTTCCATAAATCTGCGTGTTCAGAATATCTGCAGTACATACACATGGGTCGACTGTATGAACCTCCAACCCGCATGAAAAATACAACTGAAAAAAAAAAAAAAAAAAGAAATGTTTGTAATTTTTATCCCATAATTATATCTGTAAACAAGTTTAACATTTTTAAATTCCTTAATAAAACCCACACACACACAACTGCTCTTTCAATAAATTAGAAATTAAAACACAATTATTCACCAGAAATGTTTAAAAATCAAAGTTATGAAATTTCAAAAAAAAATATGACTAAAAAGATGACAATATTACCTCTTTGATTTCATTTTCTTTAATTAGGCATCTTCTTGTTTATATGATTAGGTGTTTTATTTCATGGTTAAATTAAATAAAATTCAAATAAAACACGCTCTCACACAAACACCTCACACAGTTTCTTTTAGGTTGCATTGTTTGTAAAGTCTGTGTTCTTTTTTTTTTTTTCTCATTTGGCAGCTGAAGGAGCCACAGAGGACGACTGAGGGAGTGACGGGGATTCATTAGTCTGGACAGTTTATCCAGAACATTTCCTTGGCTCTGTTTTTTTTGTTTTTCCTTTACAGAAGCTGATTCTCTTTAGGCAATAACTAGGACCTGCTGTGTCCAGGAAAAAGTAATTAGAATTAAAAATAACTGACTGACCATCAAGTGAGCAGCAGTTTGAGCCGAGTATCAAAAACAACACCCAGCAGCACCAGGGACAGTTCTGCAGGTCCAAAATGCACTTTACAGCTTCATAGCGTCTGATTCTTACATGAGATAAAATACTTTGTGTATTTTTGTTGATAAAATAATGCCTTCCTGACATGTTTGCACTGAAAATACACGCTCAAGTTCATTTTAATACCACATTAGAGGTTTTTACTTTTACAGTTGTTGACTTAAAAGCATCACAACTGCTGATTTCCGATTCGCTCCATTCTGCGTCAACAATGAGTGAAAAGCTAAAGCCTGCCAGAAAGAACAATACAATTGTTCCAAGAGCGCCAAGGCCGCTAAGGGGGAGGGATAAATGTTGGCCGTCTTGAATTTGGAGAATTCATTTGCATGTGAAGAGCACGAGTGGAAAAACCCTGTTTGTTGAGTGTTTGTGTGTCTGAAAGTTGAAGGCATCGTGTTGTTTCCTTCTCAGTAAAGTCCAAAGAGTTCCTCGCTTTCTCCGTTTATCAACCTTCTCTCACATGACGTCAGCACGTTTGTCTCTGGCTTTGCTCCTCTGCTTAGTTCTGGCTTTGAAGGCAGCTGAGTTGAAAAGATGCTGTTCAGAAAAAAGACAAAGATCAGAGCGACATATTTATAGATGTGATGCTGTAATGACACAGGACAGTAAGTCTCTGAAGCCCAAGCAGTTTCTGTTTGTATTTTCCTTCTATCACAGTTTTCCTCATGATATAAAGTCCTGCACCTCTATTGAAGCCATGGCTAGAAGTGTAGAGGATGCAAATGTGTCTTCTGTGCTGTGTACACAAAGTTATGTTATAAATCATAAAAAAGGAAAAGCATAGTTGACTTTCTCTAAAAAAATGTACAAATTACAGAAAAAAAAAATGAGTCGACATGTTTACAATTTTCACAAGTATCCACAGGTGCTACAAATACTGTAAAGTGGGGCTTCAAATCTTGTAGACATTTAAATATTTACATTTTAAATTTGTTCTTATACTTGGCTGGATCATTAATGAGTTCATCTTGGATTTGGTTAAAGCTTCTGAAGAAACTGAAAGGCAAACATTATTAACTTCAAGGACCGTTGAAAAGCTCAAACTCTTTCTGTTTTTACAGTTTGTGGCACAGATAAGGAATGTTATTTTTGCATTTTATTTAAAAAATGCCACTCAAAACAGCTGAGATTCGGGGGTTCAGAGAGTTAACATTAACTGTTCAACAAAGATGCAGATTCATCACTGAGGAGGAGAAAAATACTGTAAAATACAATCCAAGACTTGAAGGTCTGAAGGTTCGAGGTCTGATGATGGATTGTTACCTTCTCAAACCGTGAGATCTTGTTGCCTTTGACAGCAGCGTCCAGGATGAGGGGGGCACCGAGGCCGTAGATGTCTCTCAGTAGTGGGTTGAACTGCACCAATAAAGAAAACAAATTAACAACATGGGTCGTGAACAGAACTCCACATGTTGCTGTGTTGTGTTCACCTTATGCTGCACATCTGAAAGGATAATATGTGAAACATTCAACAGCTTCAAACACGTACCATTCACCTGCAACAATAACTGAATCAGCTTAAGTGTCCATTGTCTTGTGTGCACCACAGGCCTAAAATGACATTTGCTTTCACCATATTCTGCTAAATTTCTGCAGCACAAGTGTGATCGCGCTTGCACGTTATCGTTTAGCTTATTTATACAAAATGAATCTCATAGAGCAGCTGTGGGATTTGCCCACACATTCATGGTGCATGTGTAGGTGTGTTCATTGTGTTTGCGTGTTGACTTGCATATACTCCACACAAAATGACATTTGGCAGCAGCACAGCCTGCTGCTGAAATTGGCTCAGCAGCCAATACCACAATTCTCACTCAGCTCCATATTGTTTTTTTAATGCCTTCAATGCTCGCTGTGACAGCAGACATGATTACAGACACATGAACCTAAATGGTCCGCATGACACCGTGGCAGGTGATGGTAAATTGGCTGTCAGTAAACGAGGCTGGGTAGAAACTCGCATGTGTTTTGCTTGAGAGCACTCCGCACTTTCCGTTCTGTTTCAGCTTTTCAGAGTTTTCCCACCTGTAGATGGTGTCTGACTCCAGACTCGAGGATTTCCTTGAAGGCATCGTAGCTTCTTCTCCTCATCCAGCTGTCGATGTAAACGTTCTCCACTCCAAACCTGATCCTCTCCTCTGTGAAGTCCTCATTCTGCAGCAGAAAGGTGACTTTAGAAACTCATAGGAAAAAGAGATGCCAAAGAAACCCAACACAAGAAACCCCTTTTCAGTCAGCATTTATACAACTACTAAAACATAGCATTAAAAAAAAGACAGTCTTAAATAAGCTGTTGTTTTTTTCAAAGTCCATTGATTCCAACGCCATAATACCAAAGAAGATCATTAAAAAATACACTTTACTCCTACAGATACAATCCAGCGTACCTCTATGTAATGCAGCACCTCTCTGAAGATGGAGCGCTGCTTCCTTCTGTCGTTCTTGGCTCTGTGTTTATTGCCGTCTGTCGCTAAACTCTTCAGACATTCACACAGACTTTCACTGTCGTCCACCTCAAAGTCCTATATGAACACACAAACACAGCAATGACAGCACTGTAGAACGTTTAAACCACAGATGCAGGTGTAATGTTGGAAAGTGCATTAGTTTGAACGGGGTGTGTTTATCCAGTTTCAGTCTGTTGTTTCGCCTTCACCCAAAAGTACTCAGTTATCAGTTCCCACCAAAGCGAACCAGCTGCTGGTTCTGGGCTGGTTTAACTTGCAACCCTCCAAGCACTGGTCGGCTTTTCCACGGGAGAAGCTGCCATAGAGTCACATCACTGGACACATCTATTCAAACAACACTTTTGGTGCTGAAGCTGCCTCTACTTTTCTCTGGCATTCAATGTTTTATCACCAACATCTGGCATCCATTCAGAAACACCCTTGCAAAGGACAATAAAAGTTTTTGGATAAAATATTATGCACCTGCTCTTGCAACAGCATTTAAAGATGCTAGCTGGTGAAAATAAAACATTGAAAAGCAGAGAAAACAAGATGAATAATGACCTCTTCTGCTTTCCACACACGGCTGTTTAGATTTCATGTCCATAATGAAGCTTTATTATTATTATTATTATCATCATCATTATTATCATTATCATTATTGTTATTATCATTATTATTCCAATTAGTCAGACTACCCCTGTTTATTTAAAAATAGTGGTCACAAAGTGTTCTGCTGTCATGATAATTATGCTTCCACACCCTGACTTTAGCTCTTGGTGCCGTTCTCGAACCAGTTTTCTTTGTTCATTGGCTGCTGAAACAGAGGAATCAGTTTGACATTTGGCCCGAACCTGCCCTCGACCTGCCGGGGTAGAAAAGGGCTAAACGTGCGCATTTACCTCGTCTATCTCTCGTCCCAGCTCCACCAGCAGAGCGATGGTCTCTCCCACTGCGATCCTGTAGTTAACGTCACTGCTCTGGAGACACACTTGCAGTTTAGGGAGGTGACTGCAGCAAGGACGAAGGACACAGAGAGAGAGAATCACTGTTAGTTGCACTATTAGTCACGATTGATGGCTTTTGACTCAACATGGTGACCTATATGTGCAACAAAATATGAAAACATCTTTAACCAAATCATATGACTTCTACAAATCCTGCCTGTGCACTTAACCTGACGAGGTTTTCAACAGGTGCAGCTTTTGCTAATGGTGACAGAAAACACCACCTAGAGACAGCTCGGACTGAAGGTTCTTCAACATCTCTCAAAAATGAATATGAAAAGGTGTTGAAAAGTTTGTATGTGCACCAAGCTTTCTCTTCCAACTGACGACTTGTTGCATGAATATGAACTCAGCATTCAGGAACTGACAAAAGAGGATGTCAGTTACTGGTCTGATTGCTTAGCTTTTGTGTATTTAAAGCAGCAGAACAAATCATATCAGTGAAATGAATCAAAAACACAATCTAACAAATGTAAACTACTAAAACAAAGAGCATATTCTGTGGATAAGACATAAAAGTCCACTTCAGATGCAACGAAGGGAGATTATTCATAAAAACACAGCTTCTCACATCATTGGATATTAACTCTATTACATTCGTCTTTTTCGTCTCACTCACAGATCGAGCAGCACAGTCAGTCTGGAAGCGGGACACAGGGTGACCAGCAGCGACCAGGCCTGCAGGGCTGCACTGTGGAGGCCTGAACTACCAGGTTTGGGTGTGGGCAGCGTTCCCTCTCTGTTGGGGTAGGAAGACATGAAGACGCTCTCCAGCAGGGCCAAAGACTTGATCAAGTCCTGTGAAGGTTCAGCAGTGATGTTGGGGGTGAAAGGAAAGAGAAAACGCAACAAGGAATGAGAAAGACAAGCTAGGAATGTATAATACCTTGATCAAGACCATGTAGCTACGTAGGCAACTGTTTTTGAAGTGATTTTGAGTGGTTTTGTATAATTGCAATGATTTGAACAGCTGTGCAGGGAATAGTGTACACACCTGCTTTACAACAGACTCGGTACAGACTTAAAAATACTCACTCTTGCTGAGTTGAGGAAAGCATACCATGGACGTCGAGCCAGTGCTAAGCTAATGGCTAAGATAAGGGCATTTTTTTCCCCCTAAATTTCTTAATCTATCTTATAACACACTGCTGTTAGACTCATTTAAACGTTTGTTTTGGAGAAAGTCACTTGCTTAATATGTCCACATGGCGTTTTTTTAATATGCTAGAAAACGTACCATGAATGGAATAAGCAGTCAACGCCATGGCTGAGCATTTCCACTTGGAAACTGACTTGTAGCACTGACAGACTCAAACATACAGACTCAGACGTCCAGTTCTGTGTATTTAATAGCACTAAGGAATAAATTCTTTGCACAGAAGAGTTTTCAATATCATTAGTCTTTTTTTGCAGTATGTTTACGTTCTGAACCTGCTAAATTATTCATGTGTTACAATTTGCCATTGCACACAATAGTTTTACAGGTTATTCTCAGATTATTTTCATGGGAAAAAGCTTCTAAATATGTCACTTTAATGCAGAGAGTTGAGTTTTTAGGGGTTTAATCAACAACCTTTGAAATCCCTGAGCCCATCAGATGCTACAGCCATGATTTTTTTCTGGGAATTTCACAAAGCCTGTAATGCTCTGCTATATTCAGACGTATACTTTTAAGAATTACAAGAGTTGCAAATTCTTCTCACCTCTCCATCTTCAGCAGCCGAGACGTAACAGCACATTCCCAAAGCCCTGGCACACTGACGGAGATGACGGAGACACAGATGTAAGAGTGAGTCAAACCACCAGACGTATATTTAAACAAGTACAGACAGGGTGAGGCTGTAATTCCTCCACACACACACCAATCTACAATCTAAATATTTAAGCAAGAAGATAATTGACTACTGCACTGTCAACACAGAGCAGAGAGATGCGTTACAGTTTCATTTCCTGCTTTTATTATCTTTCCTAGGAGTTACAGATCCCAAAACTACATTTGCATGCAGCATCAGAGCAGGTTGAAGTGATTACTCACGCTCTGGCGAGCTGCGATGCTGGCGCTGCTGTCGATCAGGATGGCAGTGAGGATAGGACGAAGCATCTTGAAGCCCTCCTCCGCCTCGTCTCCGCCCCCCAGCTGGATGCAGAGCAGGGCGAAGACTGTGGCTGCTGCTGCCTGCTCCTCCCCGCTGCCTGAACACATGACGGGAAAACCAAATCATTATTTATGTTGATCTATAACTGCAGGTGCTGGCAGCGTGAAGAAAGAGGGGATGTGTTTCCAGCTCCAGCACATACATTTTAATGATCCCTGGGATGAAGTAATACAAAATGCGCATTTCATCAAGCTTGCAGAAACTGTAAAAACGCAAAACAATAACGCACTGCTATGAACACACACCTTTTTTAAGGCTCCTTTCCAGGCAGTCGCTGACAGTGAGGCGTCTCTCGGTCAAGAAGTCATACAGCACTCTGGAGGAAAAGGCCAGTCGCAGTGACTCGAGGGCCGCGAGACGAGTCTTTGCACTGAGAGACACCAACATAGGGAACAGAGAGGATAATCAGCTGAGTGTTAAAGGTAAGTTTGTTTCTGTTTCTGCAGCATGAACTACAGTGTGGCACCATCATTTTGCATTTGCAGTTCTAATATTTCCTTTTCTGTTGGATGTTAGCCACAAACTCCTCACCTCTTATCCAACAGGTTGTCTATACACTGTTTGAGTTTGTCTTCAGTTTCCTCCTGCGCAGTCTGCTCGTCCACCTGCTCACCTCCTGTGTCGGACCACAAAAATGACTTTAAGATCGGTAATAGTGCCTCAGCTGAAGTAGAAAACGGTAAATCAAATCAAATCAAAAAACAACAAAACAAACCAACACTAAGAACAGCACAGAACAACTAAATACAACTAAAACAGAACGAGGCCTCATGCTGGGTTAAAAGCCAGTGAATGAAAGTGGGTTTTAAGATTGGTTTTAAAAGCAGACGATGAGGAGGCCTGCCTGATCTGCAAAGGTAGGCTATTCTACATTTTAGGAGCAGCAACAGAGAATGCTCAGTCCCCTCAGAGGTACCGTGCAGGGGCGTAGGGGTGAAAAAGCTCAGAGGGGTAGGGCGGGGCGAGGCCATTTCAAGATTTAAAAACGAATAAAAGAATCTTAAAATTGATCCGAAAGTGCACAGGCAGCCAGTGGAGGGAGGCCAGGATGGGTTTGCTCCCTCTTTCGTGCTCCAGTTAGCAGATGGGCAGCAGCGTTCTGGACTAACTGGAGACGTGCAAGCGAGGACTGGCTAACTCCAAAATAAAGTAAGTGATAAGTGGTAAGTAGTGAACTTCACTGTTTCGCCACACAGAAGTTGTAAATGGGAATAAAAATGCACTGTAAACCGACCAGCTCTATTTTTGTGACACTACCTTGGCTTGGCTTATTAAACTAATGCATCAGTACAAAAATAATTGCTAAATAAATACTACGTAGTCGCACTGGCTTTTTATTTTTCGCTATTTTCCAAACAGATCATTAACGAATTAACCAAACAGATAAATGAAATCAAGCAGGAAAATAATCATCAGTTCAGGCAACATTCTAGACATACATAAAATATATGTATAAGGCATGAATTATGTACAATCTGCATTTTTCTACCAACCTGTTCCCTCTTCCAGCACAGAGGCAGTTTCGCTGGCGCTGCTGTAGTGGCTGAGAATATCAGACGTCAGCTCATCGTCGCTGGCCGCCGACTCTCCCTTCATCCCATTTTTAGCACCTGGAGGAATAAAAAGAAAATAATCAGAAAAGGAGAGATGATGGGAAGAACATAAGAGGAGATATTAGATGTGGGTAGAAAGGAGAGAGCATGTTGTGGGTGTTTACATATTTTTTTATTAACTGAGCCTTCTTGTTTCGAGTTCCTTTTTTTTTGGATTACGTCAATGAGAGCAAATGTGAATGAATCATCCCTGAATCAGTGCACAAGTTAACACACACAAGCCACTGTCATCTCCATGATCAGCTGCTCTGGACGTGGCTGAGCGTTTCTATCACAACAGGTATGACGAGAGCTAACAAGCTCGCTGCCACTTATTGTCACGGCAACAAAACAAGCATGTAGGTGAAGGATGTAATGGGCAACACTGGGTTAAAAACATACTGAAAGGTTCTCAAACAAGATGTTGCACTGTTATTTGTCTCTATGGTCCACGGTGCTGCCCAGTTCTTCTTGCCTATCCTTTGTGGTATAAGAGATTGGAACACATCGAATGCTCTTAAATAAAAAAGTCCTGCAACAACCAATAGTTTTCAGAGGTCTTATTTCAATTTTATGGTAATTTAGGCCACTGACTTTCGTTATTTTGGTGCTTGGGTGACTTTTAAAAGCAAGCTATCATTTCAATAAACTGGTAACGATGCTAAAAAATCAGGTTATTTGTGAACGTGTCATAACCAGAATCTGACTGGAGGTCATCTCCGTGCAGTGAGGGTTAAAAAGCTAAGCTGGCTCTGCTCAGCTGCCTTTCTTTGTCAGTAACTGTACACCGACGGAGCTCTTCTTTTACACAAACGAACGCACTCGGATCAGAACACAAGTTTGCAGCAAGCGCTTCAAACCCAGATTTCAGACGAAACATAGACAATGTGTGACCTGCTACTAGGATGGCTAAGATTTAAAAAAATAAAACATTACATTTTATTAATCTTGCAGTTCACCACTGAATTGCAGTCTTCACCGACAGACAGACGGTTGTTCTCATTGTTAACAATCAGGACATAAATACAGGAAACACCAGATAAGGAGAGGATGTCTACGAGGCACCGCTCCGTCATCTTTTATGCTTTTATTGGTACCAGGTGTCGTGTTTCCGCGCAGCTCGGCCATGTGCAGGGGATGAGAAGGGGGCAAGAGTCGCAAAGCTAAGCTAACCCTCAGGTTCCTGCTGGCTCAGGACTTTCTACTGTTGGTGGGATTACTGAAGACCAGAGTGGCCTTTGGCTTATTCATTCCCTCAATGATCCAGAATGGTCAGACAGTGTGCTTGTGCGCGTTTATGTCCAGGTCAGCCAGGACAGTAAAGGTAACCCAGAGGTCACTCATACTGTATGCGAGCTGGGAGGTCCGTTCTTTTTTTTTCAATATTATTTAGTGGTGACTACAAGAAACAAGTGCAAGTTATGCTAATCAGTTCTGCTGTAGCTCAGTATCGACCACACATATCTGATCATGATTTCCACCCAGGTTCAGGTAATAGCAACCAATAGATGAACAGGATCCTGGATTATATTTGAGATCAGAATGTATAAGTGGAAATTTCAGCCAATTGAATCAAACAATTCTCTTTATACTATAAAAACTTGACACATTCAGGCTAAATTCTCTCCAGCCACAAGCCAAATGCTGCTGTAGCTGACTATCATTTCAACTCTCTTCCACTGACGGTACTATTCCCTGCCTGAAAGAAAAGCCTACAGTTAGAGCGACATGCCCAAACATCAGGCGTAGCTACTGTTACGACAAGTCCTCCTGCTCCTGTGGCTTGTGAAGTATTTTACGGTTGCGCTGACTACATAATAGCGAGATAATTGCCACAACTCCACTGTACAGTAACGACAAAATAGCTGCAGGTTGTGCTCCTATTAATAGCTCCCTCTTCAGTCACGTCACTAGAATAGACAATGAGTAGTAAAAACGAGTCTTCAAGTGCTTTCAGCGCTGAGCAAAGGAAAAGCTTCTAGTCTTCTTTGTGAATGATAAATGTTCTGGGTTTTTGGAGAAAAGAGACAAATTCTGCAATCCCATTTTTTTTCAAAGAAGACGCAGGATGAAACCTTAAAGAAGTTCATAAATATGGCGAAGATATCATAGAGTACATTCTAACACGAGCTCAGAATAGGTTTGTGGGGATGACGACACATGACATGAAGCGTGATCGCTCCATGAACAGACAAGCAATGAGTTTGTGTTACACTGTAAGACCGAAATCTGTGTTTTCCTGTTATTATTCCTGACAATTTGATAGACTAAAATATATTATGTTTGAGTAAATAAAACCCCAATTAACAAAACTGGTTTAAAAAAATATAGTTTTTTACAAATTCTTATGACTTTTGTTCTGGTTTATGCTTCTTTGGCAGCACAAAAAATGAAGTAAATAAAAGTGTAGAAAAATAAAACTTTAATTAACAAAAACAGTTTAAAAATTATATATATAGTTATTTAATTTTATTATTATCATTTTTTTTTTTTTTAATGATTTTGTTCCTGGCTTAAGCTTCTTTCGAGGCGCCAAAAATTCTTGTTTGCTCGTAATTTTCTTCACATTTTATATCAATACCTTTAATTATTAAATAATCACTAAATGTATTTAAAACCTGAGAGAAAAAAACATTTGCCTTTCAGCAGTTAAATTCTACTTTCATGTACATTATTGTGGATGTAATGCACAATATTTAATTTTCATCTAATTTTTCAGGTGTAATATTTAATTTTCATGTGCAGAATTTCATTACCATGTGCAATACTACTTATTACTCAGTATCATTGCCAGCATACTTTTACTGTTCTATGCTAGTTTTATTTTAGCTACTTACTTTATTTTAATCAATTACTGTTTTTTAGGCACACCATTTCTTCTCTGCACAATATCTGGAACAAGAACTTCCTTTGGGATTATTCAGGTTTTATCTGTCTTAAATGTTTTCATTCATTCAGCCAAGTAACAAACAAAACCCAGCTTTTATTGTTACAAGAAAAACCTGAATGTATCCCTGACATGTGTGCCGTCCTTATGTAATATTCAAATGTCTTTGACAGAACAGCCTGCAGGTTCTCCTGCACACAAGCCCACTGTTGGCAGCTGAGATAAGGCGTTCTGTGGGCCTCCATCAGTCACCAATTTCCCAGTCATCATCCTTGAACTCTGGGCCGTTGTACAGGTTACTTCCCTGCAGCTACACACAGAACTCAACCACACATCTTCCCACGCAGACCTGCCCACACACAGCTCAGCGATGAGAAGTGAGAGCTCCCTGCCACGACTCACGTGTCGTCTCCGCTTTGCCGCTTTATGCTTACATAGCAATCACTCTCACAGCTTCGGCAGTCAGCGAGTCTCCGGAGAAGAGGCTGACAGACAAATCAGGTCTCTGAGCCAAAGGGGGGCGGGAGCTTGTACGAGCCCCTCTGGCCACGACATGGCAGCACAAGTTCAAGTTCAAGACACAGGAGTCCGGTGAAGGAATTAACCTGCTTTTTCACGACAAGCATTTCGCTGCTGACCCCATGGAATACTGTGCTTACGGTTAGGGATCTAATGCAAGTCAAGGTCTCACTATTAGGGCATTTTATGATGTAAATGTCTCATTAACATCGCTCTCAAACTGCTGGAATTAATTCAAAAACAGACCTCGAGATAAAATCCAAATCTCTGTTTGGAGAAAAAACAACCAAGCTGCAGACAAATGGTTCTGCTCAGAAAACCACGACAAATAATTCAAATTTGTCAAAGTAATAAATATATATGGATTAATATGTACCTAGACACCTTATATTACATTTAGAGTTTCATAAAGTGGCTAATTTAACCTTTAAATCAGATAATCAGTCTACTTTATATCGTTTGTATTCCTACTCTGATGCTTGGTTATTTGTCTTTATAAAGTTGCACTCTTTTTTTTGACTGATGTTTTATTTCTTTTATTGTTTTATCTAATGTTTTGTGTATTTTAATGCTTTGTGAAGCCCTTTGTAACCCCAGGTGCTATAGAAATAAGGTTTATTACTATCTAATACTTTACAAGTGACAACAACAAACACGTGGCAGCAGGTTAGGAAAAGCCCCGAAGAGCAACGTGTGACGAGTGATTTTAGCTCAAGTGTCAAGATTGTCACAAGAAGCAAGAAAATGTTAGAAAACGTGGTTGGGTGGAGCGATTTTCAACTCAGACTTGGGTCTCAAAAGCAGGTGGTGATGAAGCAAGACTGCCTGTCAGCAGCCACCAGTTAGTGGAACAGGTTGGGCGGATAAACGTCCTTTATAATTCTGTGATGTTTGTCTTTTAAAAAGCCATGAATCTCAGCGTGAAGGTGGGGCTTTAACTCGTGATGTTCAAGAGCAACATGCATGAAGACTGATGAGGTTCTGAGGCTGTCGTAAAGTCAGTCGGGTGTGAGTTAAACATTTTCAGTGCAGCTGGGGGGAAAAAACACGAGGTCAGTTTAGCGTGTTAAGTGTCTACTGCATGCTTGCGGTGTGGTTCAAGAGCTTCTGAAGAAGGCTTCAGACTGGACGGGAGGGCTGGAGCGAAGGATCGGAGGAGTTACCTTTCAGCGACGCTTTAGCCGACAACTGCAGCTGAAGAACCTCCTGACGAAGAGAGCCTGGAGATGATGTATGGGCGGAGGGGTGGTTGAAAAATCAAGTGTAAAAGGTGGCGGAAAGAAGGGTGCATGAATGAATGGAAACAAGGAATGGCCATGATGGAGAAGAAAACATCACAAGTGAGGTGAAGTTTCCCATTTATGAGTATTGTGACATTACTATCATTGCTGCACAAGTGGGAAGCAAATCTAGACACAGCTATATATAAAAAAAAACACACACACACACACACACACTGCAGCAGACGTCAAACATCAGTTGGAGCGTGTATTTATGTCCCTGTGCCTCCCTCTTCCTAATCTTGGGAAGCAATCACAGCACACAGTCAGTGCACGTGTGCAACATCACTCCTGGAAACGTGAGGGGGCTCGAGACAGGCACATGCGTGGTCCGCACCTTCTACTGTACATTGACAAAAAAAAAAACGTGTAGCTGTGATTCCTAAAATTACATTCAAATGAACCTGGAGACCCTGTACACCAATTTAAGCAGCATGGCAGCGGTGCTAAAAATAACACGCGGTTAACCTTAACCCTGAGTAAGTATAGCTCCAGCATGTCACAGTCCTACTGGAAAGCTGGAGATAAACACGCGAATGCATCACTTATTTGACAACTCGTGCACGATTAAAGCCAATAAAGAGTAGTTTCTCCACAAACGTGCAGAGCTGCAGCACTGACTATAAGCCACATGGATGGGAAAGAGGTGCAAAACAAAAACATGCTAAAGTTTGAGGAGCAACAGGCTGTTAGCATTCACGCCATATGGTGAAGATGCACAAACTGCCCGCCGCTCGTGTGGCTTTAAAGGTGTGGCGAGCGAACCGTAATAACACTTTAACTTGTCTTTTAATACCTGCTGGGCTTTGTTTTCCAGAAGCTAGCACGCTGAGTGCTTTATCGCTACTTACCCGGCTTACTGGAGCCACGTTTCCCTTTTTTACTCCGTGGCATTTTGAGCAGCGCTTTGAGCCAACAGTTCACAACACGGCTAGCCGGGTTAGCTAGCTGAAGTTAGCCTGCTTCGTTAGTCCGCTCCTCGGTGCTTGACAGCCGGTGTGGAGGCGGCGGGAGACGACGACAGGCTGGTCCCGGTGGTTTATATCTTCAGCTGGGTTAAAAGCTACTTAAAAATGCCCCCTTTTCCTTCCTACTCGCGTTGCCGCTTCGGGTGCCGTTTGGCTAACGCCGCCGCGAACACCCAGCCGAGCACCGCCGCGCTCCTCAACTCTCCAACCCTCGGAATAAAGAGTTGTCCGGCGGCGGAAAAGTCCCTCCTTTCGGCGGGGTTCAGAGCGTATTATCTGTGGTTGTCCCCGGGTAATCTGTACCCGACGCCGGGTTGAGATGTTAAATATTTTCTAACGTGTTTGGGACGGAGTTGTGAGCACGCTGCTGTCGCCAAGTCCACCATCTTCTCCTCAGTAACTACTGAACAGACCGGTAGCCGGGGTTGCCAGGTCAGCTCTGCTGCCATCCCCCGTTTCCAGTGTCGTGCCAAAAAAGTGAGCGTCAGCCGGTTTGTTTTTTTACGGGATGAAGGTTTAAAGGACCAATTCAACTCATGGAATGTGCCGAAACGTGATTACAGCCACTAAAGGCTGATTGAAACGTTTTTAACGCATCAAATGACTTGATTTCATCCATGAGTAAGGTGATAATGATAAATCCTTTATTTTCATATATGTAACTCCTCCAAATCATATTATTTAGTCTGTACAAGCATATTAGACATACCAAACATGTGTAACCTAAACAATATTATAATATTGCTTTTAATGATCTTAAATGTAATGCCTGATTATGCGATGAACTGCAAATATTTCTCTTTTTTTTATAATTATTCTGTTAAAAGACAAACTTTTGCCATCAGCACAGACTTAAAGTTAAGTGTATTTGCACATTTAATCCAAATAAAAGTTGCTGCAGACGTTTATAAACTGGCCAGTACAGCTTCAACATTGAAGACAGTCCCAGATTTGATGGATGTATCTGTTTTTTCTGATATCTATGATAAATTAATTGCCAGTGTTGTATCGTTGTTCAAATCACTGTTGTTGTTATATACAGTATGTTAAACTTTCATGCCAATAAAGCTCACCAAATTGAAATCGAATTGAAACTGAGGTTGAAATTTAAAGTGATTTAAAACAAACTGAATGTTTGAAATATAAAAGTCAATATAGTGAAAAATTTGATTTCATTTAGGTCTTAATTTATAACATTTTTCAAAACAACATTCTCAGATTATTCACATTACTGCAGCCAAACAATATCAGATGTAAAATAAACTTTGGAATAAGTCAAATTTGTGATAGATTCAGAGAAAATCTCCATCCTTGTGGCCTTAATCCTGTTTCTGTTCCAGAGGACGCCCTGATGGACCACAGCAACGTGAAGGAAACATTCTTGTATATTTAACATTTATGCAATCTTATTTTCAGACTAGTGTCCATTTTAGTGGTGGAATAATAGCAAGCCAGAGGCAAAAAAGAATGGAAAATTATTTTATTAAAGAAAAGATATTTTTGAATCAAATACAAAATGTTATTTAACATGTTCACATAAACATTGAAGTCCATACTCACACGCAGCGTACATCAAGACAACCCATAAATCAGTAGTGTTATTTCTGTAGAAGTACAGAAGTCTTAAGTCCAAAGACAGTGCCCTCATTTAATAAAGAAATGTAATTTATCAGTAGCAGATGGAACTCATAATTACATCTAAAGTGTCATTAGGATTTCAAGTAAGACTATCGTTATATCTTATGTAGCGCAAAGTTCTCTCAAAGTTAAACATATTAATTAGGTAGTGAAATGTCTGAGAGACTGCTTGGATCCGGTTGTTGAACAAACCAAGAGAAAAGTGAAAAATCTGTTAAATAAGTTTCACAAACTGAACTGACAGGTTTGTTGGTTAGATAAGAAGCTGACCCAGTTATACCTCCCTGAATCGAGCTGTTTACAACTACATTATTAATGGAAATTTGGTTTAATGGCACTCTGATGACCTTAGAAAAAACAAAAACTGCAGATATGTGATGATTTAGTGTCAAAAGAGCAATTTGGAGCTTTGTTTTGGTCCAGTGGTGACAAATGGAAAGTATATCATGCTTCAAAAACCTATAATCTGTGACAAAAAGTTAATTAAATACTAGAATTTAATGGAACCACACAGCCTAGCTTTAGTGTGTTTTGGCTGAAAGAGCAGCAAGTTGTTTCCATTTAACCTGCTTACCGACTAGACAAAGAAAAACTTGGTCCATGAACCATGTTAACATCTACAACCGTCCTGTAGTCATACATACATTCTCAGATTCAGCAATACTGCTTGGAATTAATGCATCTCTTCTGTAAACTGCTGCCGATTCACAGCCATCCACAGGTGACACCATGTTAATGCCAAAAGAGAGCCTGTCTGTAGAGTGGCAGTGGCTGATTACAACGTCCTGCACAAAGTCTTTATATGTGAGGTCCTGTTGCCATTTAATCCTGTTTGTACTGCTCTAAACTTTATACATTTAATGCGCCCCACACAAACATTAGTGTATAAAAGTTTCTAATTTTGGATTGTTTTCTCTCTGAGGACTCACCAGTGAAGATTTGCTATTTTTATATTGGTGTTGCATTGCTGGAGGTAACCAGAAGGGGGCGACATTGGTAAATATGGAGCTTGGTAAAGGAACGCTCCACTGCCAGTGTACCCCAGGGTTTGGGGTGCGTCTCTTATCCGGAATAGTAGTTGGTGGGAACGAAGGGCATCTTGCTGACGGTGGCCGGCACTGCTTTTTTCCTGACCTCCACCTGGATGGCTGTTCCGTTCTTGGCGAACGCTGCGTCCACGTAACCCATGGCGACGTTCTTTTTCAGACAGGGAGACGGGCAGCCGCTGGTCACCTCACCTGGATGAAACAAAAAGGAATGGGTCTTTCTGACAACAGCTTCAGAAAAAAACCTCTTAAAAAGTCCAGTGTGCAGGATTGAAGGGAATCTATGAGTGGAATGTAGTACTCATAATTATGTTTTCATCAGCGTATGATTGTAATAAAAGGACATTTCGCCTCTCATCCATGTCACTTTTTAAATATATAGCTGGTGTGTCTGAGAAACGTCAGATTCAGCAAAACTATGACACAAAAACTGGTCCACCCGAAGGATAAAACACCTAAACACAAGCTGAGCAATGATTTATATGCAGTTCAATGTAGCCAGGAGAGCACAGACCGATATATAGATATGTTTTATGGACTGGAGTGTTTACATTATGGACAGAGAACACAGATAGTTTGAGAGAGGAATAAAGTCTACGTGAAACAGCCATCTCTAAATAGAGGGTGGGGTCACCACTTACCAGGTACTTGTAATGCAGTCTTGAGATCTCTACCCAGAAAATGTCACTACCATTAACATGTGATTCTTGACATGGCAGTTTCACAACTATTCACACCTCGAGGTCCGTGAGTTATTAATGGGCCATTAGCCATGTGAGTTGGGGGTCACAATACATGTCTGGGACTCCCCACCGGTCAGCTAGAAAAGAAGGCTTTCTATTGGAGCCATTAGGATTACCAATCGTTGGATAAGACCTTAAACCTTTCATATCCACATGAAAATCAATTGAGCGTCCACAGAACCTGCCATGTTGCACTGCCATGTTTCTACAATAAACCCCCAATAAAATAAAATAAAAACTTTACAGAAGGTCTTTCCCATTTCTGTGTTGAAGTGGCAGCTACTGTAGGTTCTCCTACATGCTTGGATAAGGAGGTGGATGAAGTTGGTTGCAATCTGCAGCTTCACCCCTAGATGTCACTAAAACCTGCACACTGGTCCTTTAAGATAGAGTCCTAATAAAGTAATTAGACAGGAACTTAAAGTTGGTCTTATCACATCCTTGAGAGCTACTCTCTAAGCAACAGACTTGTGTGTCTATGTTATAGCTCACATGCACATTCAATCATTCGTTATGCGCAATTTGCTTGAAATCACAGAAGATGGCGTATGCATGCAAAATAACATGAAAAAATCATCACTCTGACATTGTGCTGATAAGTTTGACTTTATGTTTTAAAGCCAAAATGTGTGAGATTTTAAAATGTCAGACTTTTTTAACTCCTCATGGTAATATTGTAAAAGACACCACAACACACAATACCGCAGCTAATAATTCTACACATAGTAGTTTAAAATATTACATCTTTTAATAGTGTGATGGCACAATAGTTAGTTTGGCTCCACAGAACTCTTTTAGAGGTTTTAAAACATAACTGAAATGAGGTTTCTCTAAATCATACTGTTTATGTTGTATTTCAGTGATTATTTACTTCCATGTTGCACCACTCCTAAGTGAATTACAGAAGTAGCACAGGTGTGCACCACCACTCCCACCCTGCTGCTTTTCATACCTATGACCTTTCCGTCGGGGCTGAGTATGGGTGTATGTTGTCGGACTGGGGGGCCGGCGGACACCAGGCCGACTCTCTTTCTGTCCGTCTTGGCTTTGATCTGAGGTACGATGATGTTGGCTCCGGGGAAGTCTTTGGTCTTACGCCTGCGCTTTCCTGTGCGAAAAGGTAAAGTGACGGAGTTAAGAGACGGAAACAACTACATCCCAGAACACCTAAACTTCTTCTTTTTTAAGTTTATATTTTTATTAGGTTTACTGAGAAAAACCCACTGGAGAGTCAACGACACGCCGCTACTCTCCACCAGTGGAGCTAACCTGACACCAGCGACATGAATAAGCTGAAAACAACATATGCAAAACCAATTTTCATGTGTGTTCTACCAGCCTAAAAACAAGGAATTAAAATATGTTGAAATGAGCTCTGAATCCCTACCAATGGTCCAGACGAGGGTGGCCTCAACAGGCGTGGTGGTCTCATCGATGTCGTTGCCATAGAGACAGAGCCCGGCCTCCAGCCTCAGACTGTCTCTGGCTCCCAGACCGGCCAGCTTCACCTCACTGTTAGTCAGCAGCTTCTCCGTCAGCTCAACCACTCTGGACTGAGGCACCGAGATCTGAGGCACAGGGACACACAAACTGTAGAGCTGCATCTCCATCCAGGCGGCTTTAAAGCCAATAATGTTGTGAAAAACACAGTTTGTTAAAGAGAATCAACAACCAAGTAAAAGTTTATAGTCTGCCATGTACATATTTTCTTTTAAAGACACAGCTGATTATTTCCTTAAGTTATGCAGAACTCTACATGTTCATGGAGGATGATTCATATGAGACTTAGCGCTGAGTATTAGTGAAAAGAAGATAAAGACAAGCAAACTCCCACAATCCCTCTGTTAGACAAAGAGAGATTCACCCACATCCATCCTGCTTTCTACAGAGGACCAGCAGAGTAGGCAGATACATTCATCTAGTCAATGTTTAATCAGGAATTCCTCAAATATTTGGTCTTCTTTGACGGAGTTACTAAGCGACGCATTACCATATTGAAGGAGTAACAACAACAGAGAAAACCGTTTGTTTGGTTAAACGCGAGAACAATGAACTGAAGTTAACTATGAAACACCATCAGATTCATCTAAGGTAGCACAAAGGATGAGGCAAAGATGAATACAGTTTCTACCTTTTATTAGTGAGGCCGGAAGAATGGCAAAGTGTGTCAGGTGGTCTTGGTTTCAATTGATATGTCCTTTCAACTACTAGTGGGATTCCCAAGAAATCGCTCTTTACCTTTACATCACATCATTAGGTTTGTATTGGTGTGTTTGAGAGAAATGTTTAACCAACATGACATGCGGTACTGCAGGTGATCTGTTTATCTCCTGCCATCATCAGGTCAAATTTTAATTTGTGTAAACCCTCGATACCAAACATCTGCACTCATCCTCAGCTTATTCTGCGTTAACTGCAAATGTTTGAAGGCTAAAAACATATGCAGCAATAAGATGGTGAAAATGGTGTTTTTGATGCCCGTAAAACAAGAGCATTTTCATACTGTCCATATTAGCCATCATCAGACACATACAAAGATAGATGAACCCTCTGAGACGTCACCTACATTCTTCAGGACCGTGGTTTTGAAGGTCACTGTGGTGACTCTATACAACACGATCTTCACAGTAACTGACTCATCCCAACTCCCAGCTGATCCAAAAATGGGCAAAGAGGTGGAGCTGAGGCGGGTAAGAATTGTCCTATGACGTTTTATCATGGGGGTCAGTTTCTGGCACGTCATGCTGGCTTCAATTTTCAGCCCAGGAGGTGAGAAGTGTGTGTCTACAGCAGAACAAGCTGCATTTTCAGTGTCGCAGTTGTAGGACCACATTTCTGAGACTCTTGTTTTTTGCAACAGCGCCTCCTACTGAACTGGACACCGAGGTAAGGGAACTGTTAACAAATTAAACTGCAGGCTAGAAAGTAGTATTTGATATTTATTTGGAAACAAAGCCTTTAAAACCAGAAGTAGTTTGACAGAGAGTAGTATTTTGAGTGGAATAAACCTTTAAAATCTTAACTCATTAGTTAGAACGTATTATTATGTGGAATAAACTATAAAAACAAATTTTAAGTACATGCATAGAATGTAGTATTTTAGGTGGAATAAACCTTTAAAATTCAAAGGACTTGCACACAAAGTAGTAATTTTAGTGGGGAGTACTTTATAACTATAGATGCATGTACAGAAAGGAGTATTTTGAGTGGAATAAACTTTGGAACCCTTAACTCTTTACTTAGAAAACGCTATTTGGATGGAATAAATCTTGAAAACTACAAGTTCATGGACAGAATGTAGTATTTTAGGACGAATAAACTTTTATATTTATAAGAACTTGAACACAAAATAGTATTTTGGGTGAAACAGACCTTTAAAACTAGAACTACTTGGACACAAAGTAATATTTTGGGTGTAATAAACCTTGAAAAACCATACCTCATTAGTTAGAAAGCACTATTTGAGTGGAATAAAACTTGAAATACTAAAAGTAGTTGGACAGAATACAGCACTTCAGGTTGTTTAAATCCATAAAAATTGAACACAAAGTAGGAATTCGGATGAAATAAACCTTTAAAACTACAACTATTTGGAATGAAATAGTATTTTTACACCTATATTCTAACACCCACCACCCAACACGACAAATGAGATCTATTCACCAAACAGTTTTGGGAAAGCCTGAGTAAAAAAAACTACAACAAATGTGTCTATATTGTGAGAAATCAACAACATATATTAAAATGAACTTTAATTCTCTGGAGAAGACATGCTCACCTCCACGCCGTCCTCTCCAGTGTATCCACAGCGAGTCACCCTGCAGCCTGGAACACCAAACACAGTGGCCAGGGTGGAGGTCATGAAGGTCAGCTTGCTCAGGTCCTCCTTCAGCCCCTCCTGGAGCACCTTAGACATGGCTGGACCTGAGGACACACCGCTGAGTCATTAGTTACAGGATTTTAAACACAGAGGTGGTCACATTTTCAGTTAAGCTGGAAAAGAATTACATAAAACTTCAATATCAATGGAAAAAAGCCCAGCTGAACAAAAATTGGGCCAAAGAAAGAAACTTTATGGGGAAAAAATAGCAAAATGGAAAGAGGAAAAGATGGAGAAGGAAGAAAAAATGAAATGCGGACACAAGGGAGGAAAAAGAGGAAAGAAAAGGAAATGAGAATAAAGAACGAAAGATGAAAAGGAGGGAAAAGTGTAATCAGACAAGAGAGGACAGAATATAAAACACGAGGAAGCATAACGGAAAAGAATGAGGAAAGAGAAAAGCAAACAAAAGCAAACAGGATATCTTACCTTGCAGAGCAATCAGTGCTTCATCCAGGAACTCCAGATCCACATCAAAACCCTGTGCTTTGAACTCTGCCAGTCTGGCCTGAAAGCAAAACACACATCAGAAACTTTGCAGCTGACTCCAGGTCTGTCCAACTAAACACAGTCTGTCTTCACCTTCATATGAGCCGAGTCCTTGTCGGCACAGCCGGCGTTGGAGACGACGTAGAGGTAGCCCTGGTCGGTCTTTGTCACGATGAGGTCGTCCATGATCCCTCCTTTGTCATTGGTGAAGAGGGACAACGAACCCTAAGAGGAGAGAGAAGAAGATGAAGGTAAAGGCAGAAATACAAACGTGAGTTGAATTATACCAACCGTGATGCTCCGAACTAACATGTTAGTATAGATAGATCAACAAAAGGTGGTTCAATCACAGGTCCTCATTATTTTAGCTTCTTATTGAAACTCTGAACTCCAAGCAGTTCCTGGGAGTTTGTTTTTTTTTTTTACCCCTGTAGCACTTTTTTTCAGCTCATCTTTCACTGAACCTCTGTGGAAACAGCACAACCGTGACTCGAAGTAGAGAGAACTCAAAAATATCTTAGGTTCATTACAGCAAAGTTATTAAGCCATGAATCAAAAAAACAAGTTGAATTTCTTTGATTACAAATTTTACAAAAATGAAAACACTGGAATCAACATTTTCGCGCCCTCAGATGTCACCAATACTGGAAAACCTGTGGCTCTACACCCAGTAGATAGTTTAGTATTTATTACACAGGCTGCAGTTCAGCTGAAAGTCCCTGAATTTATGTTACGCGACTGTTATGGGGCACAAGTTTGTAAATGAAACATGCAGAATAAAGGGATTTTGATAAGATGTCACAATTTTAAGCTCAGATCTGGTTGAATTTGAAGTCACAGACGTTTCAGACTTGTCAGAAAGTCTTTCTGTTTTTTAATAAATGGTGCAATTTTGCAATTTTTAAAAAAGATAACATGCACTTCACTTCAAACTTGGGTCTTGCGGTTCAGAAGGTTGAAAGAATCATTTATTTGTCATTGTTTATTTTAAATTAAGAAAAGTCGAACTTCAAAAATGTTATAAAAAATGGTGTGACGATTGCAGACATCTTGCAGTTTTCCAACCCACCCATAACGTGAGCTCTCCTGACCACACAAGCATCGTTTATTTCATTTAGATTTTATCTCTGGTTCCTTATAAGAACTGGTCAGAACCAGCAGCAATGAGGTTTCCTAATGGGGCAGTGGGACGGTTCTGAACAGTGAGGAATTGAAAGCGGCTCAGAACACACTGCGGATAATCCTGGATCTGAGCACTAAGCTTGTACGGCACATTAGAGTGCACTGATGCTTGCTGTTGGCCGGGCTGCCACAATTTTGAGAATGTCCCACTTCAGAGGGCTCTGGCTGGATCGCAACTGGAAATTCACAAATAGCAAAACCACACGATAGGCAGACAGAGGTAGCATTTTGACTGAGACGTAGGAGTAAATCGGGTCTTGTTGTTCAACCTGAAGCTTTACTATTTTTATTTATTGTCACCGCTCTCATCAGTGTTGTCCAGAAAAAGTTCAAAGACCCCTCTGTACTCTACCTGTCCAGCACTAAACAGCTGACAGATAAAGTCAGTAAATTCCTTGAGGTCGTGGCTAAAAACCACAACTTCAAATGAATTATAAATTTGGACACACTAACACCAAACTGTCTGTTTCTAACTTTATCATCTCAAGTTAGTCTTTGAACCAGGGCAAAACAGAAACATCCATCTGATTTATAACAACAGTCCTTGACCTAATCATCTGCTCAACCTTAGTGTATGTTATAAAATCACTTTATTCTACATGTCTTTTTTTTTTTAAGTTATTTTTTTGGCCTTTATTATATAGGACAGTGAAGAGAGAGACAGGAAAGTGGGGGAGAAGAATAAGGGACAGACCTGCAGCAAAGGGCCATGAGTGGGATCCGAACCCATAGCTGCTGCATCGGAGACTACAGCCCCTGTACATGGGTCGCCAGCTTAACCAGGTAAAGTGGCGGCCCTGCATGTCTCTTTTAAAAGAAAAAAAATCCCAAATGAAACCATTATCTTTAACTAGGTTCTGTGAAAAAAATAAATAAATCTGTGAAAAAGTAAAGGACTTATTGACTCAGCTGTGACCAACAGGGACAAAAAATAATTCAGGGACTTTTCGGTTTAACTGCAGGCGGTGTCCAATCAGAACACATCGATGACAATTATAGAAACAAATTAAAAATGTAAGGAGTGAAATATCTATATTATGTAAAGTCACAGTTTTTTTTCCCAGTATTGCATAAATGGCGTACATGTTGAGTCCAGGTTTAGTCAATTTTTGTCAAATTAAAACTTAATTTTGGGGCGCCTGGCTAGCCCAACAGGTTGGGCAGGCGACCCATGAACAGGAGTCCGACCCACAACCATTTACCGCCGGTCCTTCCCCAACTCTTCTCCCCATGTTTCCTGTCTCTCTCCACTTTCAACTATAATAATAAAGGCTAAAATCCCAAACAAAAGATTTAAAAAAATCATTTTGTTCTATTTGAATGAGTTATGGCATTGTAACTGTGTCATACTCTCTACTTCTAGTTATGGTTGTTCTGTTTCCATAGAGGTGCAGGACTTCATGTTGCAGTGAAACATAAGTCCACAGTGAGCAAAAATGTGACAGAAGCAGGACAGATGATTAAAGGATGATAATACGTCAGTGTTGTGTTCACAGTTTGCTCCCACCGCCCTCCAAAAAAACAGTTCAAGCCGGTTCACAGTGAAACAATCCTTCATCTACCTGGTTGTCCTTGAGTTCTGCGATATCTGCAACCACCAGAGACTCCATGAACTTCACTCTGTCTTTGCCGTGGACTTTGGTCTGACAGAGAAAGAAAAGAGTATAAATCCGTCAGCAGCCCGACACTTTTACTGTTATCGTATGTGCAGGAGTACGTCCACGCTCGTCTCACCTGCAGCATGTGGCTGACGTCGAAGATGGAGCAGTGCTCTCTGGTGTGCATGTGCGAGGCGATGTGGCTGTCTTTGTACTGGACCGGCATGCTCCAGCCCGCAAACTCCACCATCTTTCCTCCCTGCTGCCTGTGGAAGTCGAAGAGCGGAGTCTTCTTCAAGGCAGCCTGAGGGAAAATGAAACACTGTGCTGACTATACAGAATGATAGAAACACAGAGAATACAGGAATCACAACAGAAATACTGTGAAATCTAATCTGCCGAGGGTTGTGGAGGTCTGTGGGACTCAGTAGCTGCACTCATAATAACTTCTAGCTTTCAAGATTATATTCTGTTTTCTAGCTTTCTGCTCTTTGATCCATTTGGAAGTAATCAAACACTGACTGTACCCACAGCAGCTTCTACTGGGATAACATCATTTGAAGAAACCACATGTAGAACTGCACAATAACAATAGAACTGCTGGGAATAAAACAGATCCCACACATGGATCTGTAACTACACAAGCCATAAAATCCTCCCCCCCCAAAAACAGCCAATAACAAATCAGCTCAAACAAAAGAAAATGTTTATAAAGGAAAAAAATATAAAACTGTACAAACACACATTCCTAAATTTCAAATCAGATAAAACAGCTTCAACTGATCAAAAATATCACACAACAAATACAAAAAATATCAGACTGGACTGATTTAGATAATAGACCCAAGAATGTTTAAAGAATATACTTGAGGAAATACTGTTAGTAATTAAAAATATATATGACATTTAAAAAACAAGTACGGAAATGTAATAAAAGCCTCCATGCTGACAGTCTCTGATGGAATAAAAGTACAACATCTACAAGTTCACCTGACAACAGTCTAATATGATTACATTACATTGGCTCATGATTATTTCAAGCTCGGTCTCTTTTCTAACTCGTCACACATTGCTGCTCTGTCAGGAACGCTTGGTGTCATTTTTCAATGCCCAGGTTGGTATAAGAGGCCTGTAAAAACCAGGACACCATGAGACCACAGCTGAATGTTCCCCGCTGGTGTCGTCATGATTCCTTACGCTCAGGTAACGAGAATCAGCCTCATAACATCCAGTTAATAATGTGAAAGGATGTAATAAATAAAACGGAGTGAAAAAAGATTGCCAGACACTCAACACAAACCTCGATCTCGGGAGTCAAAGTCTTGTGACTAAGGTGATTCTTTTTATATCTATTTTTGATGTAGTGGATTGACATTTTGAGCATATTTAAATCCTGCGCCTCACCACAAT
>NW_007578100.1:529188-534182 GCF_000690725.1 Stegastes partitus | reverse complement strand
GAGCAAAAACAGTTTGTTGCCTAAATCACAGCTCACCGTTCTTTTTCACTTTTCTGTTTAATTTCTACGACAAACTGAGACGTTCATACGCATAAATCTTTACTGAGTTGGAAACAGACACAACTTAGAGTAATGGATTTTGTTTTCCTTTAATATGTCACCCAAGTGTACTTTCTCCTAAGGAAACAAATTCAGGAACGTGCTCAGAAAGACGTTTCTTCTCCGTCTCGGTTGGGACAATGTGTAACAGTTCTGTCTGTATCACAGCCATCAGCCACATAACAACACATCTTTCTTAAATTTACAGCTTCGTTGATAATACTCTGTCACACTGTTGTATTCTGGTCTTTCTGTCTAACTTCTGACCTTTGAACCCAGTAGTGAAGGGGGCTTATCAGTGCTGCAGCAATGCATTATGGGACATGAGTGTGTTCTTAACCAGTTTGAGTCCAAAGTCAGCTATTAATTAGAATGACAAGTAATGTGGTTGTAATGTGACCAGACACTCACTTGATTGCACGTCAGGAGGAGAACTGTTGGGATTCTAGTGTGTTGTTGTGATTGAACTTTAAGTGAATGAATGAATGAATGAATGAATGAATGAATGTGGGTGAGATCAGAGGCTCAGATTGTCCTGAAGATCCAGTCACACGTGGTTTTAATAAAACGATGCTGCTCAGTGAAGTGAAGCAGGCGGACAGCTGTACATTATGTCTGCATGACTTCACTGCTGCTGTGACACACTTTCATCTTATTATATAATACGCAGCAACACTTATAGAGGCACATTTAGGCTTTAAAGGGTGAAGCACAAACATGAGAATCAATCAAAAATGGCACATTTTAAACACAATCCTGGGAATAAAATGAGCCATATTTCATATTAAACCTACTACTGGAGACACATAATAAGACAGTGAGATTTAAGGGACAATAAAGCAGGATAATGTCAATATTAACACACTGGAGCTGCACATGCTCTGATTAAAACAAACACAAAATATGATCATAAAAAACATGAGATAAAACTACTTTTTTTCCCCCAACTATGTCCTCATCAAACTGGACTCCAGCATGTGTTATGGCGACACAAGTTCACCTCTTACCTCTGAACCAGAAGCCTGCCTCTGCTGCTGCCTCTTCCCCGCACATCCAGCACCAGCGACCCGCAGCAAACCGTCCCTGGAAGCCCGCAGCCGGAGCACCGAGCCCCCGGCCCCGACCGTCATCCGAGCCCACATCGTGCACCTCGAGTCCCCGCTGCAGCTCTCTCGCTCACTCGCTGCTCCGGATGGAGGAGTCAACTTTGAGTTTTTCCCAAACTCTTTGGACTCCACACTCTGGAGTTTCTGCTTTCCTGGCAAAAACACATGAAGCGCAGCGGTTGGAGGAAGGAGCAAGGACTTGTGGGAAATGTAGTTTATGTGTTTTTATTCGCTCTGCATCCTGGTTGATGCAATTAATTCATCATTAGACTGTGTCTACTAAAAAATACTAATAAAATCCACAGAGTGTGCACAGATTAGATTATATTGATTAATGATAAATCCAAATATTAGTCTGGACCACTTACGCAGAATCAGCACTAAATACTGAGACCATCAGGAAATCTCCCCCAAAAAATCTCCCAAAGATAAAGATAGCTCAGTTTAACTTATGTCACACATAGAAAAAAGTGGATTGAGTACATAATATGACCTATAACTCTTTTATTACCAGTATTTTTCACTAATTGGTCAGATAAATGTGCGTAATATCCAATATTAGGGGGTCTTTATCTTTAACCCTTTGAACTCCAGCCAGTTTCTGCCTGTTTCTTTGCTCCTGACACATTTTTACTCACTGTGGGCTCATTTTTCACTGCAATATAAAGTCCTCTATGGAAACTGGAAATGGAAAAAGCACAGACGATGTTAAACACTGTTTTACACTGTATTTATGGGGAAAAGTTCGAGGGTAATTGCATGTAAACTCAATCAGTGCCTCCCACTTGACCCCCTTAGAATCAGCTGGCTTGTTTTTGCTAAATAATATTTATTGAAGAGATGCAAAATTTTGCCTTCATAGTATGAATATTTCCACGTTATGGGCCCTCGAAGTATCTGAGTTTGAACCTTCAGTATGTGACAACTTGTTTTGATCAACCACCCATCCTACATGGTGATATGAGCCTTCAAAGTTTACTCAGAATGCACTTTTTCCAAATTTCCCACTGTAGATGAGATAGCAGATTAAGTTTCTACGACTCCTTATCATAGATGTTAAACTGCTGCAGTTCTACTGTCATATATTGGTGATGTATTGATGCACAGAGTTGGTTATAGAAAAAAATCATGTTAAACACAAAACAGTTTTTGACAACTGAAATGGATGTAAAATTGATTTTGTTGCTGTTTTATTTATAGAGCTGAATGGGTTTATTTAGTCCTGAAAATGTGTCTTTCTGATGTACTGTGAAATTATGAAGGCTCAGAAAAGTATGATAAATTAAAAACCGCAAAATTTCGACCCACTCCTGTTTATTTTGAGGGCCTGGACCTCAAACATTATCCATAGTGGGAAGGTCAGGTTTTGTATGGCTTCACTAAATATCGCAGGTTTTTGTAAATAGATAAAATAATAATAGTATATATAGATATAGATATGTATTAAATGTGCTGATTTGTAGAGGGTCCAGCAAGAACTTTAGTCATATTTGACTGATTTCATGGGAACATATTTAGAATATTTTGGTGGTGTTTTTATCTTAAGCTGTCAACAAAGACACTTTAATACTCTTCTGTCCTTTATGAACATTCATTTTTATTATTAAACCCTTTATTTTTTAAATTCTGCATTTTAACTGGGAGCATAGCAGCATTAACAGCAGGGATTTCTTTGTTTCTGAAGGTGTTCAGGCTCCGATAAAACTCCCACCTGACTCTGATATTTGCCCATGTGGGTATTTGTGAGTGTGTTTATCCCCATGTACCCCATCACGCCCTCCACCCAGATCATTGAGTCATCCTTTGGCCTGAGCAGCTAATTATAACCCCGTGTCTCGGCTGCTATTTTAGGCCCCGGAGCTCCTGCAGTTAGCATGTTTGGAGGGGTCTGAAAAGATTTCCTGACTCGCCTCTGACTGTCTGTACGGGGCAGCTGGGGTGGGCTAAATCAGAACATAGACACACAAACATAGTCAGTAGTAGGAGGGCTTGGTTCTGGGGCGTCCTGCAGTTGCTCAGTTACTCATGAGGAGCAGCGACCTGAGGCCAGACCTCTACTTTTCCTTTGGTTTTTAGACCAAACACTGGGATTAAACATTTACAGCTGGGATCAAATTTGAGCTCTGTTGGATTATTTTCATCTCTGTGCAGCTCCCGGGGAACTTATGTGGACATTTAATTGAATTTACTGCCGTTCTCGTGGGTGCAGACACATGTTTTGGCAATCGCATGTCACAAGAGCGACTGACGAGAAGAAACAGGCAGAAAACACAAGGCGGCGTTTGTTCATGGTGACAGAAGGTAGGTGGCTCCTGGTTTATGTCAGACTGGTTTTATCCAATAAAACACACCTGCTGCGGTTTGTCGAGTTCAGGCAGGTACAGGCGGTACATTAGAAAGTCAGGCAGGTTAGCAGAGGAACTCGTCTGCTCATTCATTCACTCTGTTAGTCTTCAGATAGGAGCCCGTCGTGTCCTTTGGAACATGATTCAAATTCCAGCAGCATTGTGCCCTTAATGGTTTGACAACCGGCTCTAATAATAGCGCTGATAAATCAGCTATGCACATGACCAGTTGTTTTGTCTTCACAGACCGAGCTGATGTGTTTTCTGGCCCTCTCACATGACATATTCTGACATATACACTCACAACTTACTGCATTATTTCATTATTTTCATCCTTCAACGGCCTCCCCCAGCAGCTTCATCTCTATTTGTTACTCACAACAGAATGAACAATTCCAGCAGCTTTAGTCCTCAAACTGCTGGTATTTTCCACAGCTGACTTTCTAATCACAAACTAAGCATCTATCTATAGTCCACGTTAGCAATCCAAGTTATTCACAGCCCACCTCCCTCATGCACTGTTTTAGTGGATCAACAAACTCTTCATTAAGACTTGTTGATAAGTTAACGGCAGCTGGAAATACTCTCTAGAAGCACTAACAGGCGATTTGACTTTAATGTTGCTGCTGAACAAGGTTGCGCTCTGGATCGCTTACTGACCTCAACTTCAAAGTTCTTCCATTTCTGAGTCGGCAAATCCTCGGACTGGTTTTAAAGGCACGTTATCTTTGTAAAAAACACAGAGATGACGTTATTTATTGGCCCCAGAAACTTTAAATACACAAAGAATTGCTGGATCTTCAACCTCCTGTAACTAATAATCTATGATGTGTCATTCTGTCTGGAAACTTAACCAAATACGCTTAAAATTATATTATAATTATAATGATAATTGCATTTCATCAAATGTACTTAATTTTACATGTCTCACTTAAAAGTTAAGGGTTTGGTCTAATCAGATTCTGTAAGAAAAAAAACAAAAAAAACCCCCCAAAAAACCCCAAGAAATTCTGTGCAACAACAACAACAATAATTTATAGAGCACTTTTTAAAATCCAAATCACAATGTACTGGCCATCGCAGCACAATGAATCTAAGCTATGCTAAGCTAAGCTAAGATAAAATAATACTTTTATTAATCCCACAGTGGGGATATTTGCAGTGTTACGGCAGCAAAGGTAGTGCAAAAGATGTGCGAACTAGCTCACTGTTCTTGCAAACCATCAGACATTAAGCATCTCTTCATCCTTTATTTTCTCTGAAGACGAGCAGAGATGTCGAGGCCTCCTTCCTCCCAGACGACTCCTCAGTCCTACAGGGTCAGTGAGAGAGATCTGACCGAGATCGAGCTGCATTCTGTGGACTCCATCAATGACCTGCACCGGATACACTACGAACACAGCCACAAAGGTATACACACAATCTAAACACAGCCACAAAGGTA
>NW_007578100.1:523917-524905 GCF_000690725.1 Stegastes partitus | reverse complement strand
TGGCAAAACTCAGCTCCCCCCACAGCACAACTCCAGCCGCTCCCAGTGATGCACTTTCCCCGAGTGTGTGTTGTAGGTCCGTCTACACACACATATACACACATGGTGATGCCACATATACAATTGAATGACATACAGTGCAAACCAAAAAGCATTTGCCTGAACCCTTGGAAGTTTTCTCCTTTTATTGCTTTTCAACATTGAATCCTGGTCAATTTAATTTAGCTTTTTTGACAAGAATTTACAAAAACAAGACTCTTGTATGTCAAAGTGAAACCAGATTTCTACAAAGTAATGTCAAACAATTACACATATAAAGCATAAATAGAAGAAAAAGCTTTATTGTCATTGTACAAAAAATACAATGAAATTACGTTTGGCATCTTTGTAGCTGCTATAGTCACAGTCTAAGAAAAAAAAAGTTAAAAGGTGATATAAATAATAAAATAGCAATAAAATACATACTCTATTAAAAGTGCAAAAGAGCATTTGTTAGAATGAGTCTGTAAACTGGGAGTGCCACGGTTTCTGCAGCAGTGTCCTCACAGCCAAGGGGGAAAAAAAATGTTTTAGTCTGTTGGTACAAGCTGTCATGACTCTGAGTCCGGCAGAGGGGAGGCTGGTAAATAGAGAGTGTCCTGGAAGTGCAAAAACAAGCAACTGCAAAAGAAAATAGCTCATATTAAATCTAGACTTGAGTGGGAGACTCGGAAGTCAACTGGAAGAAGGTTCTCTGGTCTGATGAGGTTTTTTCAGCAGTCACTCTCTATTTTCCACTGTCACAGTCTCTTCCATCTCAGCTGCTGAAGCTTGTAACTCCCTCAGAGGAGTCACAGGTGTCTTGGTGGCCTCCCTCACGAGCCTCTTTTGCTCTAGTCATACTATATATGTTCCATATTCCATCCATCCATCATCTATACACCGCTTAATCCTCACTAGGGTCATGGGGTTCTGGAGTCTATCCCAGCTGACTCAGGGTGAAGGCAGG
>NW_007578100.1:448507-523508 GCF_000690725.1 Stegastes partitus | reverse complement strand
CAGGGATGAGGCCTCCTCGTCCTGCCTACACACCATCACCAAACGGGAACCTCTACCCGTGTGACATGACAGCTGTCAGTCAAAGAGGACGTCCAGTCAGCAGCAAGTGGCAGAGCCGTCTGCAGGACATGCTGACGCCGACCTCCTCCAGAGCCTACGCCATGGGCTGTGCCATCATCACTCTGCTGCTGCTGACAGTGCTGCTCATCTTCTACTTTTTAGGTGACACATCATATTTGTTTTTCCCCCCTGATTGTTCCTGGATGGTTTGATTTTCCTGCATCTATAAATAACATTTTATCCCTTTTTTTTTCATATTGATCACATTATTTGCTACCAGATGTTTTTAAATGGGTTCTTATAACTTTAAGCTAAACCATGTAATTGTGAAAATATTTGCTTGATAACAAATATTAATTTGGTAAGTTGCAGTTCAGGATTTTAGACATCAGGGTTACAGTCCAACTACTGTAGTGAAGGCTCAGTCCTGACAGTGAAGCACAGATGTGGGAGTTTGATGATAAATGGATGTATAAGTGCAAAAGACCATTTATAGACGACACCATGAACGTCTGACATTCTGACAAGATGACAGAAGAATGGCAGAAGAGGAACATTCCAACATGACAACCACCCATAGCGCACTGCCAAAATCACACAAGAGTTTCTAAAGACAGGCAAAGTGAAAACTGAGAACTGGGATTTTAAAGGGAAAGTTGGAGCAACACATCACCTCCAGCAAAGAGAAGCTGAAAAGAAAAATCAGTAAAGAATGGCAGAACGTCTCTCCAGAAATCTGGTGTCCTCCAGCAGGATTGAGTCTGTCATCAAAAATAAATGAGACGAAGAAAATACTGAGAAAATAAAACATTTACACCTCAGCAACGAAAGGTTGTGTTGTGGCTGGATCACATTTTGAATAAAGTAAATTGAAACAATTTGTTTTTAATTCTAAACAACTGATGCAAATATTGAGAGGTGACACAGTTTGAACCATTTGACATTTATACTGCACTACTAGAGTATCTTCCGCTGTGTTGTTGGCTGTTTGTGAAGCAGGATGATGAACAGTGTTTGTGCTCCTCTTCAGTCCAGCAGGGTGGTCTGATCTGGATGCTGACAGAAGCAGTGAAAGAGAAAGAAGCTGCAGCCACAGAATTATCACTGCTGATCCAAGAGCTGCAGGCCCTGAGGCTGAACCTGACGGCCAACAGAGGACATACATGAGGGAGGAACACTGCACACATATGTACTGAACACACAGGAGGGACTGAGGAGCCGAGAAGTGTAATAAAAACTGTGTGTGACTTTTCTGTTTCAAGATGAAATGCAACCATGTAATGAAGAAGATGGGAGGTTTTTGAAAACTTTTCAACTGTGTCCTGTCAGGGCGGTAACATGAAAAGGACTTTTGAATGAACTTTATTCATGTGTAGTGATGGCTCTGTCATGATGAGATCAAATGATGTGAGGTGGTTCTTCATATATGTATTAATCAGAATCACATCTCCAAAAAAATTACTGACATTTTCATTTTCTCATAAAGCGTGTTTACACATCGTACTTCTTTACAGTGTTGTCAAACCTTTGGTGTTTGTGTCATTTATTTAACATTAACTCACGATAAAACATAGAAAAGTAAAACTGTATTTAAAAAAAACTTACATTAAACGGAAAATTCACAGTGTTGTTTTTCATGCATGTGTTTGGAAGCCTAATCAGGTAACACGGGCATACTATGATTTTCTAAACTGTCACTATTTATGAACTATGTGTAATCACATCATATTTTTCTGCAGTTACAAAGAGTAATCTGAAACAAGGAAAAACAAAAGTTAAAACAGATTACATGTAGATAAACACTTAGCCGTTGTTTTCTAAGGCACAAAGATATTATTCTGTGAAAGAAAAATTAAGGAAACATAAATTATTTGCTGCCAAAGTAATAAATTATTGAGTGAAATATTAAAGTAAAAAAAAAAAAAGAAGAAACTACACACCCTTTTCAACTCATTGTGCATTTTACATGGATTGTGTAACCCTTTTTAAAACAGGCAATACAAACACAAATAGAGTCACGTGTGTTTATTGTAATTTCTGTTAAAAATGCTGCTTTAGATTCATTCAGTGCAGACATTTGTATACTCTCCATCTATCAAAATGTCTCATGAATGCTGACAGACAGCGTCTTAGTCAAGGAGTTTCTGGGAGAGTTGCATTTCTTTGATTATTTATTTTACAAAATCTGATGAAGCCTGGAGTTACTACAAAGTTTTACCACAGGTGTAACCAATAGTGGAGCAAATGGTGACTCCACATACCATAGATATGCTACTCCTTGCATTTCTACTTGTTTAGATGTTTGTTTTCTCTCTGCTCTGTGGAAACACAGCCTGCAGTTCAGCCCAGTTAAGACGAACAGTCCCAGGATTTCTGTCAGATGACTGTTGGTCACAGCTGAGTCACTGATGGCTTCACAGCTGTGCAGAGGAGTGCAGAAGTCTTTGTTTTCTACAGAATCTGGTTAATGAGAGCAGTTTATTGTTGTCAAATTTTAAATGGGGTGTATGAAATAAAGACATTTTATCTAAATATTATTTGGTGAATTTTCTAGATAGAACTCCAAGTCACAGATGATTAATTCAAGGACTGTCGGAAAGATGAAAATCCAATGATTCTTTCTGTCTTTAATTACCATATCCTGGCAATCTTTAAAAATAACATTGCTTTAAGAAACACTGAGGGGTTTCTGAGGGGTTTGGGGGTTAGGAGAGGTACCAGAAATGTTTTGGTTAATCAACCTTCTTCTTTCGACACTTCTGCCCAGTCCAGCCTGAGTAGCACCGACACCGGTAGTGTCTGTGAAAAGCTCCGTCGCTGGAGGAGTCGGTGAGCAGGTCGATTTCATGACGGTCAAAGTAGCCGGTAGAAGCCGAGGACGGCCGTCGCCTGGTGCAGCGTCCGTTGCCCTGGCAAAGCTGGAGGCTGCAGCGCTGCACTCCAGACCTCAGCGACTGAACGAAGGGGCCCAGGACGTTGTGGATGTAGTCTCTGAGGAGGACGCACTGTCGCTGAGGAAGAGGAGACGATTACACACAGACACACAGACACTCACATGGTCATACTTTTTCTCACATACCTTGGATTTGGCAAAACTCAGCTCCCCCCACAGCACGACTCCAGCTGCTCCCAGTGATGCACTTTCCCCAAGTGTGTGTTGTAGGTCCGTCTACACACACATACACACTTTATGATGCCACATATATTGCAGATGTTTGAATAACATACAGTGACTATACAAATTTCACTTGGAAGTTTTCCCTTTTTGTTGCTTTTCAACATGGAATCCTGGTCAGTTTACCCTATTCAGGACTTTGGGGGTCATTTGGTTTAGGTGACAGATATTGTTTTTTTAAAAAAAAAAATATTATCTTTGAAGATTTTTTTTTTTTTAAATATAAAAAGAAGGACATTTGTCATGCATTTGGAACCAAAATTACATCAACTTATCAGAAAATGTATTTAACGTAGTATAAAAGTCTATAATGAATACCAACAATTATTTCGCACATATTCTTTCTTGGGGTCCAATGGACTCTGAAAGACTTTCTGCGTATGGCAACATGAAAGTCCTGAAGAGGGTTAATTAGTTTTCTTTTGACAAGAATTTACAAAAAAAGACTCTTTTATGTCAAAGTCAAACCAGATTTCTACAAAGTAATGTCAAATAATTACAAATATAAAGCATACTCCCTACAAAACAAATGTGGGAGACTCGGAAGCCAACTGGAAGAAGGTTCTTTGGTCTGATGAGGTTTTTTCCACTTTCACAGTCTCTTCCATCTCAGCGGCTGAAGCTTGTAGCTCCCTCAGACAAATCACAGGTTTCTTGGTGGCCTCCCTCACTCGCCTCTTTTGCTCTAGTCATTACATATATGTTCCATATTCAATGCATTTCTTAATGATGGATTCAAGAGTGCTCTAAGGAGTACGGAGTTGTTTGGAGTGCTCTTTAGTCTTCATGGTGTAGTTATATCCAGGATGCAGGCCTCTTTGTACTATAATCACTGCACTCAGATGACCTCTGTTTCACTAATTGTGACTCGTAGCACCGACTGGCTGCACCTGTCACTTTAAGGGGAGTAAGAACTTATGCAATCACTATTTTACATTTTATATTTTAATGAATTGACATTACTTACTGACTAGAAAACTGTTTTCACTTTGACATGAAAGAGGTTTCTTTTTTTTTTTTGTAATTTTTTTTTGTAAATTCTTGTCAAAAAAGTCAAATTAAATGACCAAGATTCAAAAAGCAACAAAAGAGGGAAAACAGGAAACAGGTGCTGTATTTAGAATTCTCAACACATGAGTTGCAACAAATCCCACCTTATTGAGAAAGTTGAGGGTGTGTGTGAATGCCAGTCTTGCATAAGGAAGGACGGGTGTGGCGTGGATGGTGGTGTTGCCATGGCGCCACAGTGATGCAACCCTCAAAGCCTCCAGCAGCCTGTGTCTGAGTGAACGAGACAAAATTATCCATCAGCATCGTGTGTTCCCTTCATGATGCACAACATCCTCACGGAGGCTTCAGAGATGTCTGAGGAGGGCATCTTTACGACTGAGGCAGCAGAATGTGTTTGGTGTGTACCTGACCATCAGCGCTGCATCAGGGGACCCGGCCAGCCTCTGTGGCAGGTAGATGCTCGGGTAGAGGGCAGAGGACTGAGACCAGAGCCAGGACAGCCGGTCATTCTGCTGCCTGGTGCTCGAGTGGCAACGTCCTGTGTAGGTTTCCTCTGACCAAACACATGAAGCAACAAAGACACAAGTTGGTCTTCATCACGAGTTACAGTGAATGTTAAATCAATGTTTCTCTTCTACCTGTCTTTGTCTTGTGCTTGTTAAAGCAGGAGGGAAACCCGTAAAACCCCCACAGGCCTCCTGGATGATCTCTGACCGCCGACCTCAGCGTCTCCTCCATGAACTTCTGAGCGCTTTCTTCAAAGTTCAGCCTGGCCACCAGAGCCGCGGCCTCCTCAGACAGGTCGGGCCTCTCCTGCCTCACCAGCAGCTTGGACAGCCTCCGGTACGCCATCTTGGATCCCACGTTTCTCACCCACAACGGCTGCCACTCCTCCCAGTCGATGACAGCCATGCCGGTGAAGTTGGGCTGCAGGAAGCCGGAGAGCTGCGTCACGGCGAGGGAGAGGTGAGCGTCCAGGTCGCCCAGCTGAGGGATTCCTCCGTTCACCTTCCCGCCGCCTCTGGACAGGTACGGATATCTACCCAGGCGGTCGCGATAGAAGATGCTCATGTTCTGGAAAACGAAACATGTGAACAAATAAAAATGATGAACAAACTGGGCAGCTCTGTTGTCCTTTGTAGCCTCTTTCAGCTTGTTGTTTTGGTTTTATTGAACATTTACTGTTTGGTTCTGCTTCACTAGCCCTGTGTGCAACTCTCAAAACTTTACCTGCATAACAAAACTGAAAAACATTAACAGCAGCATTTACTCACTGTGGGCTCTGAAGAGTCTCTGAGGTTCTGTAATGTGACTGTTGTATGTAGCTGAGTTGTTAACGGCTTCACAGTTGTGCCAATGAGTGCTTTTCTTTTTTCACAGAATCTAATCAGTGCAAAAGCTTCATTTTTGGTGAATTCTTAAATGAAACATGTAGAATAAGGAGATTTTTTTTTTCCTTTTTTAAATCAGAATTATAAACTGAGATTTGGTTTTGAATTTAGAGCACATCACACAAAATTAGTGCAAGGACCGCTGCATTTAGAGAGTGCAAAATCCCCAATTCTTCCTGTTTTTAGAGTTTGCGGTTCTGATAACGGTGTTATTTTTAATAGTTTTTCAAAATAATGTGCTTTTCAAACCTGCAGATGGGTTCAGGTGGTTTAAAAAACAGACGACTGCATCATCAGTTTTCCACAAAAGACTGGAAAAAATATATATTTGTATATGAACTACAGTCATCCTCTAATTTATTCATACCTTCCCATTAAAGAAAGAAAAAACAACTGTCGACTAAATTTTATAAAAATCATGACATTGCTTTTAAATTGTGGTTCAACAGAAATATTAAAAAACAACAACAAACCAAGCAAACAATCATGATGGGACCCGTAAATTAATGTTTAGTTGAACAACCCTTTGAGCCAATCACTGCCATCATCAGGTGTTTTCTGTAACTCTCAATCAGACGTCTGCACCTGTTGACAGGTGTTTGGATTTCACTGCTCATCAGAAAAGTGCTCTGATTTGTCTGGGATATTTTTTATTTTTCAATTATTCTTTTCAACCACAATTCAAAATCAAAGTCTTATTTCACGAAATTATAATTTAGCAAATTTTTATTTATTATTACTTTTTTGAGTTTCTAGTTATTTGAGTGACTAGTGTGACTTTTGCCTTTTTTTAATGAAAGGAAGACGACTGTGTGTAATGTGGCATAGAATTCTAAATGAATTTGTAAAAGCCTATAGGTGAATAAATGTGTCTCCTCGTGTCCACCTGGAATCAGTCACCTGTCCCTGGAAGCGCTGCTTGTGATTCTCCACGATATCAAAGTGGTTCAGGTCCAGCTGGACGCCGTATCGCGTCTGACAGCCTGACGTGGGCATGTTCCAAACCACGACGAAGGGCCGCCGAGGCAGGATGGGGCCTGCTGCAGGCGAGGCAGGGAGGGAGGAGGCTTCTCCATGGGTGGAGCAGCAGAGGAGGAGGAAGAGGAGGAGGTGAGACAGCTCCATGGCTGCTCAAACACTGATGTGTCCTCCCTGGAAGAAAAGAGAAATCCTCCTGTAAGATGCACCAATGAATGCTAGAGGCAGAAACACACTAAAACTGAATATATACAAGAAGTAAAACAACCATTAATTGACAATTTGATGAAAAATTCTGACCTGGAATGTAAAAATAAACACAACACAACAAACTTTATAACTAAATTCTCTTTATTTCCATCATTTTTCAACCATCTTTTTCTGTAACAAATCGTTAAAAATCCAATAAGGCATCAGTCGTCTGGTGGTTGAACAAGGCACGATCAGAGCTCCTGCTTCACATCACAGCGTCACAGAATTAAATACCAGCAGCACATGAAGACTGGATGTTGATTTCTGAGGTGTTTCACTTTCATCAATTCACATACAGTCAACTGGATTAAATAAAACCAGCATCACTGTGGTCGTGATCCCACCTCCAGACATCTTCCAAGACATGAAGTGCTTTGAATATTTACTTATGATGTGGACTTTCTGACACAACAGTTTGGTTCACTGGTTTAGAATGACTCCTCTGTGTCTGTGACAAAACCCTCAAACTTTGAATATGCAAATATTCCATTAGTCTAACTGCTGCACACAAGAATCTACGGCCTGAGAAGTCCTTCGCTGCACTGGAGGCTTCAAGTTTCAGCATCACACCAACGATGAGGGGTTCAAGGACCGGCTCAGTGCAAACAATCTGAAACACCTAAAACACCTTTCAGATCTACTTTTTCTGAGTTTCAGGTCATCATACTTTACTCGCTGCCACACTGATGACGTACAGGAACACATGGTGCACGAGTTACACACTCCACTGGCAGCACAAGATCAATTTGCAGTTTAAAAAGACTTCAAACATCAAGTTATGTTCACAGGTGTGGCGAAAAATGTTGCACAAAACCTCCAGAGGGTGAAGTCTACACTGAGGATGAGTGTTCGTCTTTGGTTTGCTAGCACCGTTGTGTGTCTGTTTGGTTCTCTGTGTGTCTGAAAGCAGCATGTGTGTGTGTGTGTGTGTGTTTGATCTGAGTGTGTGTTAAAGTGGGTGATTGTATCTCTAAGTGTGTCCGACTGTCAGATGTCCTTGTGCATCCAGTAGATGGGAACTCCTTTGGCGTCTCTGTAGGGAGTTTCAGTCAGAGTCTGAACCACGAGCTGCTCCACAGACTGAGGAGGAGGAGGGGCGGAGGGGGGAGGAGGTGGGGGAGGCGCAGGGATGGAGGAGGGAGGGGGAGGAGGAGGAGGAGGAGGAGGAGGAGGAGGAGCTAAGCTAGAAGGTGGAGGTGGCCCTACAACACAGCCTCCTCCAGAGTCCCTGCTCCCCGTCCCTACTCGAGCGTCTGTCTTTGTTTGTTCGCTCGGCATCCTGGAGAACCTCAGAAGCGTCTCCATGGGAACGAACGCCGTCATGGCGCCGGCGTTCTGCACCGGCGTGGACAGGACGTAGCCGAGGTGGGCGTAGAAGTGCTGCTTGTCGTGGGTGGTCAGGCAGAGGCGCCTGAAGCCTCGGCTCTTGGCGTAGCGCTCCGTCTCCTCCATCAGCGTCCGGCCGTAGCCCTTCCCTCGCTCCAGCTGGGACACGACCACCGACTCCACAAACAGGCTGCCGCCGTGACCCACGACCCGGGACAGCCGGGCGTGGCCCAGCAGCCTCTCCGACCCCCTGCGGCCCTGCAGCAGCACCAGGCAGACGGGGAACTCTGAGCAGGACTTCTGGAGGGAGTGAACCCGGGCGGCCTGACTCCGCTGCCACTCGGAGTTGACCAGGTCGGCGCAGGGAAGCAGCAGGTCGGGACGCCGGTGGATCGGAACCGCATGGATCTTCTCTGACAGCTCCGAGTCTGTGTTCAGCTTCTCCTTCACTTCTGTGTTCAGAGCTGAGATCTCACAGACGTCTACTGGAGCCGAGATGGGCTGCAGGTTCAGCTCATCTCCAGAGTCCAGTCGAGGATTTGAGGATGTTTTGGCTTCAGACCTGCGATGATCAGGGTTTTAGTCAGTCTTCATTTTAGTGTTAGAAAATGTGCTTTAAACGTGCAGTTCCTCCGTTCTGCGGTTAATCTGATTACAGCACAGTGTGCGTTACACAACAGGGAGCTGACAGATGACATTTATTTGTCCTCCTGACAGCAGACTCTCACTAATCATGCGTCTCCTCACACGTCCTGCTGCTGGAAGACGACACACATGCAGGAGGATGAGGCCAGTGCGCTGATCTCCCTCTAATCTCTGTCTACACTTTGCACTTTAACCTTCACCGTCGGCCTCTCCTCTCTCGACTGCGAACCTGGAAGCAATCTGAACCTGGCTTTCCTGGGAGGTGTGTGACCACCGAGCAGTGGAACTCCAAAAAGAAGGGCTGCAACGAACAACTAGTTTCATAATCGAGTTTCCTAAAGCTGATGAAAGTTTAACATGACAGAGAGCAAACAGTCACATGTTTGAAGTTAGAACCAGGACACGTTGGACATTTAAAATGACTTTGACAACCCATTGCAGATTCATTTTCTGTTGATTACAAACTCGTGACTTTCTGAGGAACGTACAGATTTTTTAACCACTTTACCACCAACTCACTTTACATACTTCTGCACTAAAACTGATTAATACTATAAAACACATTCTGGACATTTCTAAAGTAGGAAATCCCCTTGAAGCTAACAAGCTATAGTGACTTAGATCATAATGTGAGCTTCTTTATGGAGCCAGACTTTTTATTATTTGCCCCACTTGCAGTAAAAAGCTGCACAAACCTGCTGTTATGTTTTCACACATTCAACAATAATCATTCAGGTCAAAGCGTGACGGAGCGTTAGTGGATTTTGAAGCACCGGAGCTCGACTGTGGGAAGAAATTCTGACTTTCTTTGAGTGTGTGCGAGTTCAAATTTCAGCTGGTCGTATTGGTGTGAGTGCATGAAGCTGTATTAGTGTCACTGTAGTCGTCACAGGAAGCTGCTGTGTTAACCTCAGTGGTGGAGGGCAATACTTTAATAGCTTTGGTGTCCTTTGGTATTTACACCTAAAAATGAGACTTTCTTGTGAAAAACCATGGTGGAACCCTACATGCGCTGTTATTCTGCTCATATGAAGGAGGGCATGTTAAAAAAAAAACAAATCTCTCGGTTTTAATTTGGACAAATCTGCCCCTAAACGCCCTGGTTCACTCTTTTTAAAGTCATTTTTGGCGGCACACCTGTACTGAGCACACCACAGATACCAACAGCAGCTACCACAGCCTGCTATGTGGGGCGTTCAGGGAACATCGGCATATGTTTTGCCAGTGACAAGGTGGGAGGTGAGAAAGTTGGTGCCACCAGTGAAAAGTTAGTCTGGAGCCCTGCATAGAGTGTGTTAGAGTGATATTGAAAAGTAACATCCATCCATCCATCCATGATCTATACACCGCTTAATCCTCACTAGAGGGGGCAATCAACCAGCAATTAACCTCAACATGTTTTTGGACTGGCTGCAAGGTGGCTCGGTGGCTAGCGTCGTTGCCTCGCAGCTAGAAGGTCGCCGGTTTGCGTCCCAGTGAGGACGATCTTTCTGTGTTCTCCATGTTCTCCCCGTGCAGCGTGGGTTCTCTCCGGGTTCTCCAGCTTCCTCCCACACAGTCCAAAAACATGTTGAGGTTAATTGGTGATTCTAAATTGTCCGTAGGTGTGAATGTGAGTGTGCTTGGTTGTCTGTCTCTAAGTGTAGCCCTGTGATAGACTGGTGACCTGTCCAGGGTGTCCCCTGCCTTCACCGAGTCAGCTGGGTGCCCCCCATGACCCTAGTGAGGATTAAGCGCTGTATAGATGATGGATGGATATTTTTTGACTGTGGGAGGAAGCCAGAGAACCCGGAGAGAACCCACGCTGCACGGGGAGAACATGTAAACTCCACACAGAAAGATCCCGGGTGTCCTCACTGGCGACCTTCTTGCTGCGAGGCGACGGTGCTAACCACCGAGCAACCTTGCAGCAACATATTTAGAAAATAAAAAGTAAGTGATTTAGTATTAACAGCCGCCATTTTCTGTATTTTCCTCCTTGGTGGCGCTCTGCTCCAACATCATGTCATCTTTGGCTGAACCCAGTTGGATTAAATTGAAGAAAAGGATGACGATGACTATAAAACTGATCTAATACATGATAACTGAGTAAATGACACTGACCGACGTTGACACTGTTCCTTTAAAGATGAAGCCTATTTGGTTAAAACTCACACTTAACTGATGTCTCCTCCATATTTATGTCTTGACGTTTTAAACCTGCTCTCACTGTGGATGAGGAAGTAGGAGTTCTCTGACACGTAGCTCCTTGACACATTCTCATTGCTACTGTTGTATTTTGCATTTCACCCATATATTAAAATCTTTTTTTTATGATTGTAGCACATGAACAGTCCTTAGAAGTTTACAAACTGATGGATTCGTACTGCAGTTATCATGTTCTTAGGCTACAATATCAAAAGTTGTTGCTCTTTGAGTTACAAACTGAACTAAAAGCTAGAAGATAGTCACGTGTTCACAATCGGTGTCTTCACACATGGTGCTCACAACTCAGGTGCAAAGACGATACATGCAGGTTTTCACAAATAACAGACTCGCAGACTTGATATTAGGCCTTAAAATCATCTTCAAGATTCAGAAGCACACTGAGAGAGTCTCTTTACTCACAGTGTCTGTAAATCATCAGAGAAAATTCTACAAGAAAAACTGCCTGCGATGAATTATATTCAGAAAATACTAACTCACCGAGAGAGAAAGGTGGAAGCAGCTGACTGTCGAACACTGAATGCTACCTAACACAATTTCACTTCTGCAACAGGAAACTGGGAGGTGACTGATGATCACACAGAAGATGAGGAACCTTCACTAGCAGATAAACGTGTTACTTAATCTGTGAAAGCAAGAGAACATCATGCTCCTGTTTTCTCATTAATAGTTGAAGAGTTCATTTGCAAAAGCAGAGAACTCCATCCTCACAAACCTTCAGAAAACCCACTTCTCCATCATCTACCTGAGACAATATCAAACTTAAGTTATCTCTATTTTTGTCATTTCTACTGAGTCACATCCACTCAGCTTCAGTTTGATTGATATTATCTCAAGTAAACAACAAAAAAATAAGAGTTCTGAAAATCTAGAAAAATGGAGTTAACTGTTTTTGCAAATGAAGGAGGATGCAACAAGGACTGTAGCATTTAAAATTATTTATAAAGCGTCACTGTGTTTTTGGCACAACAATTTGGAAAAGTTTGGATAAGTTTAGAAAAACACCATAAGTTACTAAAGCTGATTCAAAAGACATTTGGCTTGACATCACAAAAGGAAATGACAAACTCACATTTTTGATGTTGGAACCAAAAAACATTGGAAAAATCACTTAGACAATCAGATGCTGATTCTTTGATTGAATTATTGATTAAACAAACTTGTGACTTTCTGGAGAACTCACGGATTTTCTAACCAATGTGTCGCTAACAGTTGAAGTGCACTTTATGCACCACAATTGCTAAATATAAAAACATAAGGGGCCTCAACATTAAACAGATCCTGAGCATTTTTCACTATTTTGAAGAAAATCCTAAAAAAAAAAAATTAAAATAAATGAAAATAAAAAATAGGCTATTAGTTAATTGGCCAGTTTGGCCACTGGTGACATGTTCCATTTCCTTTACTTGATTAGATTTCATTTTATTTATCTATGTATATATATTTCTTGAACACTTTAGGTATTTTATTTCTTTATATTTATTTTTTATTGCAACTGGATGCAGGTACTACGCACATTTCACTGCGCATGCGTACAATTGTGTATGTGACGAATAAAAGTTTATCTTATCTGATCTTACCTTTTTTTATGATTAATTAAGTATTACTTAAAGTACTGACAAATTACTGAGAGGTATGTTTTAATTAAGCTTTGAGGAACATTAACAGAAGAGTGACTGAATGACAGGATGACGGCATATTAACGGATTACTGACGCCTGCAGGTACAGAGCAAAACTTCAGTAACTCACTCAGCCTGAACATTCACACAGTGTTTAAATACGTTCCGTGTCTTTCTCTCTCATTCATTTCCTTGAACAATTCAGAAAGCCCCGCAATGAAGCAGGGCATCAAAAAATTGGGTTATACTCTTGTTGTTCCTCTCCACGGAAATCTTTAGTAAAAGGCGAAAGATTTATACGATCTGAAGAGAAACAAGAGTGGATTGACTTCTCAGTGGCAAAGTGTGGGACGCCATTCTCCGCCATACACCCCTCAGTCACGGTGCACGGACACTCGTGTTTAACGACACGGCTGATTTTTTGAGAACATCACAAATATACAATATTATGCAGCAATGTGGCGTTAATTTTCCGGTTAAATTAATGTGTAAGTAGTTAATAAATGCATTTATAGTAACCGTTTCACGAGCGCTAAGCATCATGGGAACATGGCGACCGTAGCCACGCCCCTAACTTTAAAGTTTGAGCTGCTGCTTTCGGAGTTTTATTAATAAAAATAAAACTCGTTGTATAAATACTACGTTAGTACAAAGCAAGCAGTGTTTTACTGTGGAAAGGGTTTTTTTCTGTATTCACGTTTAAATTACACACACCGGAGCATAAACGTATCAAGAGAGTAACCCCCCCCTCTGGTCCGACTTATCGAAAATAACTTAAAACTATCAGTTTTCCAAATCAAACTAAGGTCTTATTTATTGCCAGAGAACAGAGTGTTTTTTTCCTCGACGCTATAAAATTATTTTCTGAATTTACAACAGTTTACGCAGAACATAATTGAAACAGAAGCAGTCCGGTGAATTTCACACATGCGCAGTATGACACCCCGGAAGCTACATACTCTAACAAGCTGCGATTCATTCACGTGAACTGAAAATTATCTGGCCGTGTACAGCAACAAAAAGCACAATGGTTACAAATTCGGTAGTAAGCACAACCGCAGAATAGTAATACCCTGCTCTCACGTGTGCATATATTTTTATGAGAAATTATCATTTATCAGTTCAGCAAGTGTTTGAAACCTCTGTGCAATCTATGTAACATAGTGTATACTGCTTAACTCCTGGCCAGTTCTCCAAATAACTTTTATATGAAACACACAAGCTAAGTGGGTGGACAGTAAAATAAAGGCTTGATACCTAAACGTTGGTAGGGCAGATCCCCGAATAATGTATAATATGTTTAGACTTTAAAAAAGCTTAAATCTTCATCTTCAGGATAAGATGAGGTAAACTAAATGTGTTGTTTGTTGTCCTATTCAACCTATTCCTGATTCAGGGAGCGTCATTATGGGCAAATGTTTATGAATGGCCGAGGATCTTAAGTTAAGTTTTTTTTGTTCAAAATAATGACACACTTAATCAAAACTGCAGGGATACTACTTCACTGTTTGTAAAAGTCAGATCTGTTTACTGAAGTCAAAAGTTTTCCTGTCAGGTTAAGTCTGTTATTAGATATTTTTTGTTTTCATAGTATCACAGCATGACATCTGCAGCAATGATTTCTATTACAGTAGTTTGATAAGATGTCGCTGGGCTATGGGCAGATTGTCGTTTGTCAGCAACATAGGCTGCAGATTTGCTCTGGGTATTACTACTTAGATATATGTTGTGTTACAGGACTTGATGGGTGAAATTTCCCCCCTCAACAGCACCAGCATCTCTTCTTCTGGACTATTTAAGGGGCCTGTCACCATGTGTAAATCCATGAAAACAAACATTTCAAAGAATTTGAAAACGGAGCAATTATCAGGTCAGAATGTAAAGTTTGCTGGGCTGGGCTAAGTCAGAAATGAGTAGAAATCTTAGTAACACCTCTGAGATCAATACTTGCTAACTAGTAATATTATGATTTGTTATAATCCTGTCAGGAAAAGTTCTGAGCAGCAGTTTTAAGGCGGTGAATGAACCAAGTGGGGAAGCTTTGGTTTAATACAGTTTGTGTTGTGTTTTACGTCCTCAAATAGCGCAAACTCAGGATAAAAGATGTTATTTTCGGACAAAACATGCTTGCTATGTTTAGAGTTGACTTGTAGAGTGGTCAACGAGTCATTATTCTGGACCATCAGTTCCTCCCTTCTTGCTTTTCACTTCCATGTAAGGTAAGACTACAAACACTTTTAGCTGCATGCTAACCGGCTAACTTTTCTCAGCTGCAGGGATAACTGCAGAGCAGTGACACTGTCAGGAGGAACCGCTGGTCTATTTAATGTCCATTTCACGATAAAATTAACAAACCTCTGCTCGTTTCTCATCACACTGTAACGTTACCTACATTTTTAGCGGCGGCTGGTGGCCGGTGTTCGTCCTCCTGTCAGGCGGAAGCGCGCTGCACTGCGGTGTGTCGTCATGTCCGCCCCCTGTGGATGGGAGTGGTATTACACACAAAACAACAACCTACCTGCCTGTTGTCCTGCTGAATAAATTACACTCAATCCTGCAGTACATTGCAGTGCATTGTACAGTGCAGGACAAATTGTCTGTGTCCTTAGGTAAAATTGTTGCAGTTACAAAACATGATACTACTTCGGTTTCTATTACAGCTAAAACATATTGCACACTTAGCATAAGGGGGTCATTTCAATTATCTATCGTTCCATTTCTGTACATGTGAAAGGTCGATAATTTAGTCTTATTGCACTTTACTTAGTTTCTTGTCTTGCTTCTTTCATGTCTTATTTGTGTCTCGCTGCTGTAACATGTAAATTTCCCTGGTGAGGGGTTAATTAAGTTTGTCTTGTCTATATTTATAAAGATAAAATAAATGTTAGATTGAAATATAAAGTACTTTTCAAGATCAATAAAAAGTCCATGTTTTGTTTAGTATTTTTGTGTCTATTTATGTTTCAGAAAGTATCAGTAGTTGACTTCTGTATTACCAATGTTTCTGTTAAAGTCTGCTCGAAGACATTTACGTGCCTTAACAATCACAAAAACACTTTTTTTTTTTCTCATACTGTACATTTCTGTCGCACCTCTTCTCACGCTCTGAAACATTTTAGCTTCTGTCTCCTTTTAGCAAAGTTTTACAGATCAGAAGAATATTCAGGATATGGAAATTGCACACAGTCCTGGAAATACAAAGACAGGTAGGGAGCATCTTTTACATGCACAAAACGGGGACCCCCAACAAGAATAATATGGGCTCCTTAAGAGGACATGTGCAAACAGGGAAGGGAGGTAAGAAAGCTACATTAAAGCTGTAGTAGGCAGAAAAACAAAAAAAAAGGAGGAAAAAACTACAATGTAAATAGATGCCACCAACAACACTGCCTATCGTGCTTTGACAAAGCAGAGCAGCAGACCTTTACTTAAAAAACGAACTGAAAGACACAGAAATAGTGCAAACCATATGATCACAAAACTCAACAACAGTCCACAAAAACTCAGTGTTATAAATCATCCAAACACAGCATTTTTCTAACAGGACACTGGATTTGTTGTTGAGTTCAAGGAAAAATGTAACAAAGAGACAAGATTTTTTCTTTTTTTTTTAACAAAATGTTTGCTTTATTTTTTCTTTTTTCTTTTTTTATCCAGGACAACTCATTCAAGGATAATCAAGGAGAAATAAGCACTAATATGTTTTTATTAGATTTTTTTTTTCTCTTTTTACATTTTGTCAGAGATGGATGGTGAATTTTTATCAGAATTGGTCAAAGTAAAACAAAAAAAATAATAAATGAATATATAATAACAATACATTAATAATTAATTCAATACGATGAAGTGTGGCGTCAATGACAGAATAACAATGGCCCAGAAAAATGTAGGGTTGTTATTGTTTTTTCACTGCTTCTTCTGTGGTACTGCAATAATCACCAGCACTAACTCAACTCAACTCAATCAACAACAGTAGAGGAAGAAATGGAGCGCGCTCACAAAGTTCTGCACCCCAGCCTCCCAAAGAGGAAACACTTTTTTTTTTATTATTTAAATAATATTTTATCAAAGCTTCTGTTTTCTTATCTTCATAAAACTTATCTGTCTTCTTTAAACTTTACTTTTTTTTTCCTTTTTTTTTTTTTGCATTTTTGATTGGTTTTCCTTTTCAGAGATTTTTTAAAGTTTTTCGTCTCCATTTTACCACAATGTTTCTGTTTTTGCAAGTGTGGTTGCCTATGTGTTTTTGAGTATGTGTACCTGTGACTGTGTGTGTGTGTTGACGTGTGTGTGTGTGTGTGTCTGTGGGTCGATGTGTCCTTGGCTGAGGCTTGGAACAACTTTGACTTGTGTTCACGTGAATGCGAAGCCTGCACAAATGAAGATGTGTGATTTTTTTTTTCTTCTTTTTTTTAAAAACATGTGTATGGAGTGCGCGTGTACTTCATGTCCTCACACACTGCTTTACCTGTGTTGAGGTCAGCGCAGCGAAAGACATTCATACCGAGGGGCTGAAGCTGGCTCAAGCGACGGAGGTGTGTGGCCTTTAGCTCGCTCTGTATGTGTCTGTGCATCTAACCAAAGTCAGCTTATGGAGGAGTGTGGTGAGCTAGGATGTGCACGAGGAGGGTGAGCAAACGAAGTGAAGTGAGCGTCTCTCAGTGCCTACACAGGTGTCAAAGTGTGTTTGTGTGTGCGTGAGGGAGGGAGAGTGTGTCTCATTGAGGATTTCTGCAGGTGAGCCAAGTACACTTTCTCATGCGTTTGCACCGTCTGTGTAAAGCTTATGAGTCTGTATCGCCACTGCTGCATGACTGTGGGAGAGGACATATGTCGGTGTGTGTTTGTTTGTTTGTGTGTCTGTGTGTGTGTGTGTATGTGTGTGTAATAGAAGGCACGGAGGGTGGTGTGGGAGGCTCAGTCTCTCAGGTCCATGCTGGAGCCGAACAGAGCCACCAGCTGCTCCTCATAGTGGGCGATGTTCCTTTTCATGATCTCCTTACAGGAGCCCAGGAGGCGCTCGAAGGCCTGCACGTCTATTACTGCACAGAGAGAGAGAGAGAGACGGAGAGGAACACACACAGATGTTAAAGTCATTTCAGCTGCTCAGTTATTTTTAAAAAGGCCTCATTGTAGTAATAATGTTTCACACATAGCTGGACTACTTTGTCGTTCCACATGTGCTCCCAGAGGATTTGTGTTTTATAATATTTCAGACTTGGCGACGTGCTAAGACACATGGCTCCTGAGAGAATTTACCAAAAAAACCCCATCAGGGAGCAGTGTTTTAGAGCGAGGAGAGCACGATGAGGGAAGTCTGAATGATCAGAAGCTGGAAAAAACCCCAGAGCATCCAAAGAATCCCACTTTCAATGCTCAGGGTTTTCTCTTTTCTAAAAGTGACAACCTGAATCAACAGTGCCCGTCCAGCTTTGACCTCAAGGGACTCAGCAACGAGCGTGTCCAACCAATGGCCAAAGCTTCATTCCTTGTCAACCTCATTCCTCTCCTTTAAATGAGTGAACGATTTTAAAGTCCAGTTGTTGATTTAACACCTAAAAACTCATCTCTGTGTATTAAAGTTACATATTTAAAAGATTATCTATGAAAATAGTTCCATTCCTGCCTGTAAATGGCTTTAAAGTTACTGGACGCTACGGTTTTTCCTAGAATACGTGGGTCTACTTCGTCCCTGCCTCTCTCTACATCCACCCCGAGCTATTCACGGCACAACTCTTCTCAAACACTGATAAACTACTTTACATTTCACAGAGACAAGCTTTGATATTGAACATATATTCAGCCGAAGCAGAAACAACTTGATTTTCACTGGTCTTTAATGCTACATTATTATGATCAACAAACTGCTTAGATACAGTATAAAGAGCTAGAGCTTAAAGCAAGTGGTATTCTAGATTTTATTCATGTTAATGGCAACTGAATTCGAGATCAGCTGATTTCCCATGAGCAAAGTGAACATGCAAACCCAGTTGTTTGGATTTTCTGGTTTGTTTGAGGTTCTTGTTGAACATTAAAACAAACTAATTACCATCCTCAACAAGCCGATCTGAGAGGCAGGAGGCTAGTCCAGACCTGATGATGCAGGCTGTCTAGTCACAACAGCATGCAGCCGTGTGGGTCATGTCAGTGTCTGGGAACATGGTGTGGAATCCTACTCCCTCATTTGACTTGTACGAGTTGGTGTTTTGTCACTGTGATTAGACCTTCCATTACTGCAGCTTTCAGTGTCGCCGTGCACCTGAATGTTTTCCATGGATCTGTTGCTGGTAGTGGAGATAGAGTCTGGGGTGGACAAGGGGGAGACGAGGGTAGAACAGAACCGGGAAACACGTGGCACCTGTTGACTTGGCAGTTCCCTGTTTCTCGCTCTGCATGTGGGATTCCACTGCCTTCGTTCCCACGGTGCCAAGTTTGAAACACTTCCTGCACAAAACGCTCCATGCCTCGTAAACATCGCCTGATAACGGTGTCAGCGATGTTGTGAAATCTCGGTTGAATGGCCAACTTTGGCTGGGTTTGTGCTTCCCCAGCTAGCAGACGGTGCATCTGCTCCGAGCGTCCAGGACCAAAACAAAACCAAAGTGTTGTTTGTTCTTATATCCTGATCCGTGCGACGAGATACAGTGTCAAAACAAACCAGAAGGTGTCTGTCTTCACCACTTTACTACCAATTAGTTCCTCATCTTTACATTAATCATTCAGTGTCCCTCTCAGACTTTTTAAGGATCCGTGGGAACCCTGCATGAATGTTCCCCGTTGGGCCCCGGGAGACTCTTGAAGCTCATCTTTTACAACTGCAGGGACAATGATGAGAGAACAACAGCCAACATATGCTGCTGCAGTACGGTTGAATGGCATTTTCTCTGCTTCAAAGTAAAGCTGTTGTTCAAGACGGGCCGAGTTACTGTCGGTGCAGCAAACAAAAAGCACACAGGGAGCTGAGACAGACAGGTAAGTCTACCGACGGCGTATGTGTGGTTAAAGGAGAACAAAGAGCGAGGCTGACTGACATGACACCACAGAGAGCTAAATAACCTCTGTGATTACCCAAACAAAAGCGGGTCACTGGAGCTGTATATAAAAGAAAAACTCAAACAGTTTTCACGGCAAAAACAGGAGAAGTGACACAGAAACGCAGCCAGCTGTTAGAAATCCAGCTCGTTTTTTTCTTTTTTAAAAAGTGAAGAGCCGCTCATCCACTGTAGAGCCGTAATTAGAGCGCCCACTTTAACCGCCAAATGATTACAGAGCGGCCTTCGATCAACAAAACACACAAGGTGATGACAGGCGAGATGAACAGCCGCACGCCGGCGGAGAATGAATCAGAACTCAAATGGCACTTGATATCTCAGGCTGAACTGCTCGTAACAGTTCAATTAGTGGAAAATGAACGGCAGGGGCATTGTTGGAGGCATGAGACGATTAAATATTGCTTATTAGCTGCTTTTAATTTCGTACGAAGCTCAAGTATAAAGGGTTGATGTGTAGGAGTTTTCCTAAAGACTTGGCGCGCGAAGTCTTGTGTTCACGTAAAGAAAATCACACATAAAAGTGTTTTAAATGTGGACACTTCACATTCATGACTTTATTGGTATTGTTGAGGCATGAAAGGTTTAAATATTGCTTATTAACTGCTTTAAATTTCATATGAAGTTCAACTACAAAGGCTTTATGTGTGTGACTGTTGGCCCAAATGCAGATTATCACTGACACTTTACATTCATGACTTTATTAGCAGTTTTCTTGACATACGGGGGATTAAATATTGCTTACAAGCTGCTTTTAATATCATATGAAGCTTAGCTATAAAGTCTTCATGTGTGTGATTGTTTGCTTAATAAAGATCTTGTGTTCACATATAAAACAATCACACATAAAAGTGCTTTATCACTTACACTTTACATTCCTGCATGAATTCGTTATAGGTTTCCTGGTGAGCACGATTAACAACCATGATGATAAATGCGTTTAATGAGTGCGTCCAAGTGTGTTTTCTCTTACCCAAACACTTGACATCTCCCACTGCGTAGGCTGAGGCGGCCCGGGGCTTGTTAGTGACCAAGGCCAGCTCCCCAAAGTACTGACCCCTCTTACAGCGCGTTATCTCCACCTCCGCATTGTCTGCGTGGTCCGCCTTCGTCTGCAGGAGAGCAGAGGAGCAGGATTAAAGGTTAGAAACCACTCAGAGCCTCGTGTTTTGTTTTTTTTCCTTTCTTTCCCTCCCCCAGCAAGAAGCACTCAGACAACTGTGATTCCCCCGCTGTTGCTAGGCAAAAACCAGGAAACACTTTTGTACTCTGGCGGATTTTAATGGCGAGTGTGGGCTGTCATTGTCAAAATGTGCTGCACAGAAACTACTTGTTGGAGGAATATATTCAGCTACTGTGCTGCTGCATATTCATGAACCTTTTTGGAAGCATTCACCAGAATCTGCTTCTTAGAGACGCACAGTGAAACGAATCAAAATGCACGATTGCGAAACAGGTGAGGACGAGCTTCTTACTTTACTCTTCATCATGATCTTGGCCTCCCCAGATTCTACAATGTAGAAGCAGTCAGCCTTGTCTCCCTGAGGAGAAAGAAAGCATTTAGAAATACAATGAAAATGCAATTACAGTGTACACGAATGTGGAAACCGAATCCGCGTCTCACCTGTGTGATGATGCGCTCGCCATCTGAGAACTGCTTCGCTCCTAATACATCCACTATCTTCATCCTCTCTGTGGCCTGGACAGAAAAAAAGAGAAAGACGGAGAGGTCAAGAGAAGATTAATAACAATTAAGACTACTCCTACAGATGCTGACCCAGTAAATTCCCCAACTTTAGCCCCAACAGTCTGTATTCGCCAGATTACCGTAAATTCCGGACTATAAGCTGCTACATTTTTCACACGCTTTGAACACTGCGGCTTAAACAATGATGCGGCTAATTTATGGATTTTTACGAATTTGCCTTGTGATGAAACTGAGAGCGACAACGAAAGAGAGACGGAGGAAGTGTGTGACGAAGGAATTCTGAGGCTGTTCAACTCTGACACTGAAGAAGACGACTTAAGTGGTTTTAGTACAGGAGGAAGATGAAGATCGCGGTCAATGACTTTTCCTGGTAGGCTGCTGTAGTTTTTGTTTTTCTAACCAGCACTGTTCTGTTATAATTAATTATGTTTGGAGCTATTATGTATTCTGACTCTGTATTTTTCCACTGAGCCTATGATTCTGTTTTGTATTTTTCTACTGAGCACAGTATACATCCTTGAAGATAATACGGCCGGTGAGAACCGGTTCACACACCAGGAGACAGCGGAAACCCCTCTTTTCTATCGGATAGGATTGCTACTTTAGCTACACGCCGTACCAACAACATCCACACATGCTGCTTCCCAAATTTCAAGGACGTGGACAAGAGGTTCGCCTGTCCACGTCATTGGTAAGTGGACAATTAAACTTGGGTGTGTACAAGTCCAACCTCTGTACAGGGCAGCCCAAGAAGGTATCTGCAACCTGAACCCGGAAAAACTCCGTTCAGCTGGACATGAGATTCCTGTCTGTCCCTCTGAATCCAGCGCTGCCTCACTTTACCTGTGACCTAAATAAATTCTACATCTGAGAACTGCAGATTTCTCCGGTTTGTTGTCGGGCTTCCAACGAAAGAATTGGGTCTAACAATTTGGACAAAAGCATTTACGGTACGTATTTGTGTAGGTTGCTGGTACGTATTTAATTAAAAGTAAAAGAAAATGTTCTAGGTAGATATCTCATGCTACAACGTGGACACCTGCGGCTTATAGACAAGTCCGGCCTGTATATGTACAAATGCGCTCAATAGTCTGGAAATCATAGTAATCAGTATCAATATTTGAGATTAATTAGCACGTTTCTGCACACTGTAAGTATTTCTATTAATTTCTATGATTAATAATCCCTTTATTACACTTCTTGCTATACTGACTGGTAACACCTGCTTCTCATTTGTCTTGTAAAACTTGCAACACGCTTTAATCCACATGTTACCGTTTACTGTTTACCATTTTGAAGTCCTCATATGTGAAAACCTACTTGACAATAAAACTGTTTCTCATGTTTGATCAAATAACATTTCCCATCTTCTGCTGCTCACCTCATTTCCAGGTGTTAAAATGCATTCATCTACTTTAATTAATGTTAATTCATTTAGTAGCTACAGTACTTCTGCTAATATTTCTTGTCCAACAACCGCTGATCAAAGAAGTAAATATGTGAGATGTAGTTATTTGGCGCTGTAGTCTCTTGCTAAGGGAAAAAGCTGAATTGAATATTTGATAAGGGACTCAAAGGAATTTGTATTTCAAAATCTGAACTCACCTCCAGTGATTTGAGTAAGGGCACAGACTCAATGAAACACTCGTACATCCTCCTCTTCTTGGCGTTGTTCTTTACAATGAGTCTACGAAATGTAGCGCGGTCCTACGGGCACAAAAACAACACCGTGACAAACAAAAACTGAGTAAACAAACATCTCTCAAAGGCAGTCTTGCAAGCAGTTTGACTGTGGCTGCTCTTCTGACTTTGGACACTGGGAGGAGCTGCAGCAGCACAAACCATCAGAGCGGAGGACCGGCTCCATTCATAGATTACAGCACTTCATTCTTAACATGTCTGAGCATCACAGCTCAGTGTGCTGTATGTGGAGATGGAAACTGTTGCTACATTTGGCAATAAAATCCTAAGAAGACAACTTGAGGGTAAAATAGTTCCAAAAAACAGAGACAATAAGGAGACATTTGCTGTGTAAAAAACCCAGTGGTGCTCGTTGAAATGTGACTGATAACACATAGTTGACTAATTGGATCACGTCCAGTGTACAAACAATGAAAACAACTTGCTCACATTAGCAAGCACAGGCCTGACTTGTTAAACGTGCCAGTTGTTTATTTACTCAAACTCATGTCGATTATGTAATACTGATAAAAAAAACAAAACAAAAAAAACAGCCATTCATAGCGTTAGCACGTAAATGTGTCTGGTTTTGGTGTTCGTCTATTTGTGCGGCGTTCTTACCAGTCCCCATAGCGCCCCCTCCTGGGTGGCTACGATGGTGGCGGCGCGTGGCGTGTTGTACATGAGCGCCAGCTCCCCGAAGCTGCCCTTATTGTTGTACTGACCCACGCATTTTCCTAATACCACGATGTCGTACACACCCCTAGAGAAAGACAGAAAAAAAAACAGACACAAGTGAGCAACAAACAGGAAATGAATGGAAACAGATGGAACAGAAATCCATCGACTTTTGCTCAATTTAGCCAGAAGTGAAGCGTTTCGTTTATTAACCTGCTGACCTATTCTGATCACACAATATCTGCAGCCTCTAGATTGGACCTGAAAACAAAAATCTAAGAGCGATTTAGCTTTATTTGTGAATGCTTGTAAATCAAGAACACGTAACAGCATGGTTGTGTACTGGGCTGATGGAGTGTAATACTTGAGCAGAGCCGATCTGTCTCCCCTCCCTCTTTCCCTCTCTATGAGGATTAAACCTGGGGAAGGTAATTTGCAGCGTTGTTGCTTGGCAGGATTAACCACTCATTTTGTAAGATAGCCTGTCCTCCCATTGGCTGAGTAGAGGGGCTAAAACCCTTGTCGCTGGTGGAGTATTAGCTTACTTTGACTGGATTACAATGACGATGGGGACGATGATCACTTGTGTCGACGGCTCGCTGAAGTTAGCGCGTGTCTGTTGCTGTATTCGACGGACAAAGCCGGCGTGAAAACGGTGGTCAGCTAGAAATTTCATCTCATTTCACAAATCTGCTTGAGCGAATGTAAAAAAATAAAAAAGAAAAGGACCAAGATTTATTGGACTTTTATGACTCCCTGAATGAAATATGGACAACTCAGACACGATGAATTAACACCACGAAGAAGAATTTTAGGTCACGTTCTTTTCTAAAAAAAATTGATTTCCTCGATAAAGATTGGGAAAGCGATGAGTATATTTTGCGGTGCGGCGCCGTGGCTGAAGGACAAACGGATGTTCCCTCCTGCGCTGAGACGACATGCGCATAATAAGGATTTTCTCTGCCTGGTCCACCCTTGGGCACGGCCTTTAGTGATTTATAATCTCTCAAGATAGACGATGCAAAATCTCAATATCAACAGATAGAAAAAAAACAACAGAATTATTTGGGGCGGTAAGCTTGACAGTGATTTGTAAACACTTCTGGAGACATTTCTGGGAAAGTGGAAGCATTAAAGCTGTGATTAAATAAAATAAGGGCTGAATGGCACACAAAAGCATCTAAATGGTTTAATTGCTGCTTAATAAAGATAATACACGTTTCGGCCAATCAGAGTTGAGAACAATGATCCTTTCCACATCTTTTGCGCGTCAACACTCCCATTATATATTTACTCCTCGTCCCTCAGGGCTTTCTAAGGGACTGCCAGTTGCTTCCTGTCTCACAGGAACCAGAACATGCATGGCTGTTTATTCTTAAGCGCTCCTACTATCAAGATGTGCCATTTAGAGTCAGACACAATCAAAACTTAACATTATGATGCACTAAAAAAACGAAGAGGACGCGTATAAACACAGCAGAGCTCAGAGGTGACACAGTCAACAGATTCTTTAGGAAACATTTAAACAATGTGCTGCTTTATCCTGCTTTCTTTCCTGCTTTTCTTTTTTTTTTTTTTGTTTATCCCTCGATCTCTCTCTGTGTGTCCATGTTCCAACCCCACCCTGCTGGTGACATTAGCTACCAGCTACACTCTGTACAGACCAGGGTAAACCCCAGGATAGTATATGATCAGGCAGGCGTGCTGCTCTTAAAGGTCACCGCATGTCTCATGTACAGGCGGCACGCTGCGTTAGAAAGTGTGCATGCAGATGGAAAAATAGCACACAAGTGGAAGTGCGCCGCTGCACTGAACTGATATGTGCCATACCAAGAATGAATAGAGGCCGGGGTGGGATAAACAATGGCCAGCCACCAGTCAAACATGGTTAGGTCTGTTTTCTCTGTCGCGGTAGAGGTAGAAACCGACATCTAGAGGTCTGTTTTTTTAATGTTAAGTCACCACATGAACTCGTAAAGTGACGCACATGACAAAGAAACGCTAACTCCTCTCAGTGTAGTGAAGTCTCAGCAGTTATCATAGAGGCTTATCAAAGCCGCCTCAAATATTTAAAAGTATAACTTCACCTTCAAACAAAAAATATTTCCATTTTAACTTTTTACATTAAAAAAAGTCCGAGAATGAACAATTAACAGTTTGCAGCTTGATTGATAATTATAATTTCACAGTTACAGCAAGTTAACACTGTTTAATCAACACAACCCGTCCTGTAATAAACACTCCATAGGTTTACAGGAAAACACACGAGGCCTCCAGGCTTCCAATGCATGATCTTTGCAGCAACACAAGTCCACCTGTATCAACCAGTGGTTCACATTTTTACATACTTGATTTAAATACACAAGCTCTGTAATCAAAACATCAAAATCTAGATTTGTTTGTCGTTGGCATTTCGATTCAGCTGCATTTCCTTGAATGTAACGGCCGCTGCGGTATTTAGCAGCCTTATATTTTGGATTTTCGGACACTTTTATTCCTCTATATACGAGAGTTGATGAAAAAAATTACGAGACCGTACGTCTAAAATTCAAACATCGCAGCTGATTTAAACTTGGCTGCTACCCCCCGTTGAAGTGGTCTCCTCGTGCAGCGATATGGCGCCACCAGCACTTCTGCAACACTTGTGACGCTCCCTGGAAGTCCAATTATCTAAAAATGTCAAGCACCATCTGTGATGAGCGCTGCATCTCTTAAACTGTGTCAAAATGGAGACCCTTCAACTTGAATTTCATTTTGGGGAAGAGGATGAAGTCGCAGGGAAGCAAATTTGGTGAGAAGGGCAGGTGAGGAACGACAATTGCGTCATTAGCAACCCCCCTATGCTGCGAGTGCATCGGTGCACTCACATGGCATCCAGCTACAGCTCAGGTTGTTGAATATTGGAGTGGAGCTCAGCCTTAACAGTCCAACCCTGGGGGATCAATTCTGGGAGCACAAACACACGAGCGTTGAAGAAAATGACGAATATGCTCCTGGTGTGCTACTGTTTTAGAACCACGGCGAAAGCTGCTGTTTCTTCTCCTGGTGGTTGCGTCGCTCATCACCAGCCATGATCCTCAGCTGCTGGCTGACACACAGAGTGTAATGTTTGCTCTCTGTTCCAGTTTAAGGCCCATTGAGAAATCACAATATGCGCATCCACCAGTGCTTGCAGAAACATGTGTAACACAGGCCCTGCAGTGTCACAGGACCTCATGAGTTATGACGGTTACTGCTGGCACATGTTGCATGCACATGACCGTGCACATGGAAGAGCTTTTTGATCCGCCCTTGTATGTAGATGAGATGTGTTCCGTGCAGCGACATTTAATTCAACTCCTCTACAAAGTACAGCCTCAAACAAAGCCAAATAACCGATATAGTAAACTGCTGTAATAAAAAGGGATCTCGTCTGGTCATTCAGTCTCATCCAAATTTGCTTAAACAAACAGAAGGCATTTGAATAAACAAACTGACCCAGGTGTAATGATGCAACACACACGGTTTCCCCCTCCTACCTCTCTATGACGTAGAAGTTGTCTCCGTCGTCTCCCTGGTCGATGACGTGCTCCTGGGGCTGAACCCTCAGCTCAAACATGGCGTCCAACACCTCTGAGAACTGCTCCTGGATGCGGGATAAGAGAGAAAGGCTGTCAGATACAAATGAGGCGGTGGACAAACGAGGAGCAGCAGTAAAAGCGTGTGCGTGGAGTTTAACAAGCATCCCAGAATGCCGTTAAGGTCCTGTGAGTGCTGCTCCTACAGGTAGATAAAATCATCCCAGCAGGCGAGCTGTGTGAGAAACTACACGTGGGAAAGGACAGAGGGGACATTTTCAGTCCATGAGTCCATCATGTTGTCATCGATTTATCAAAGCAAATTCCCAGTGTTGTATTGTTCATACAGGAATAGAAGCAGGTCTTACAAGCATCAAATACATTTTAAGCTCATCTTTGCAGCCAAAACAAACGAAATGAATCAAGTGTAGCGACATCTCACAGACGATTGTTGGATTTGCTTTGTTGAAAATAGGCAGCATCGAGTTCTGCCCAAATATAGGAGGGTTTCAGTCACTTTAGTTTTACTTGGAATCTACCACAAATTAAAGATTTCTAGCAATGAGAGACGCAGATTAAGCTCAACAGAGAATGTAATTGGTTGTGACAGAACATACACATAAATATGTTTCACAAATAGTTCTTTGTCAGTTTTCTCTGACTGATCCCCAGAGCACTGTTTCCGTTGTTGTGGTCACTCAGTAAAGTTTTATTAAATGTGTTTTTTTATATGTGTCGATCAACATGCAGGTGATAAATTAAAGGAAAAAAAACAGAAAACGGTTTCAGACGCTTTCATGGACGGCACAAGAATTTACAATAAAACAAATACTTGATGGTTCCTCATCATCTGTAAACATGTGTATCCTTCAATCTAATGAGAGTCAAAGAGTTTTCAGGTCTTTTTCTGATATTTTCTCCCAATAGTACAAAAAAATCTTTCCTCTTACACTTGTTTCTTCTAAATCCTGCTATAATATCTTAAACATAGAGGTTATATACATTAAATTAAACTACAAACTCCTACTCCAATCAATTTCACTTTTACTTCAAACTAAATCAAATAACCTAAGACTACTTTAATAACAAATTTCTCAAATATAAAAATAAAACAACTTACCTTTGACAAACCATTTACTTTGTTATTAACAAAAAAAAGAAATTCCACATAACCAGCATCAGCATTTAAGACAGATTGAGGTCTTTTTGGGCAGGTATTCATCAAACTAAACTTGTCACCTCAATCATTGTTTTTCCAGCCAGGCCTTTCTTTGCTTCATTTGTATGCGACTCTTTAGACACGACCTTTCCCTCATATTTCCATGAACAGTATTCCTACAATAATCAATTCCACTAGAAATAACTATAAACTCATGGCTCCAAACATATCAATTAATAGTTCGGTTAATTCTGAATTTAGTGATTTGAAACACTAGCATGTCAAATTTTAAACTCCATAAAAGGCTTTTTATCTTTGATTGTCTGTGTAAACTGTCGACCAATGATTAGCTGCTTTAATTTAATTATTTAGTGCATGTGTGTATAAAGGTGTCTGCTATTGTGTATCTTATCTCTTGTTTGCTCCTCCTCTTGTAATGGACTATGATGTGCACGGGAGAGTGACATCACACCCTTTGCAGGTTATTTTGTATTTCATCACGTTTTCTGTTGTGCATGCATATATTCAGCTTGCATCTTTTGCATATGTGTACATCAATCCATCTTAAAATAAGGGGTGACTGACTGGTTTAATGAGGGTGTCATCCCTCCTGTAGAGTTCCAGAGAGTTGTATAAACTACACCACTGAGTGACACTTCATGTTAATTTTTCCTTGACCCATCTGCCTGTGAGCAGTTTTCTGTGTTGCCGTGCGTCTGTGTACACGAAGCTTCCTGTGCACGAGATCTGTTTACCTGATCTAGTGTCTTAAAGAGTAGGATGTCTCGGCAGGCCTCTTGCAGTCTGCAGCGCTGCTCGTCTGTTTTCGGGTGTACCACTCTGGGCTCAGTGTCCTCGTCATCCTCGTCTGGGTTGAACGCCTCCGCGCACACTGAAGGAAGAGACACGCAAATCAACTTTTACACACAGCAGCGACATGTCCTGTGTGTTTACACTGCGGTTAAACAAAGAAATCCAGGTAAGAGAAGTGCTCTGCAAATTAATTCAGACGTGCACAAAGCCACGCTAACAATCAAGTGTAAACACAGTGACTCTCCAATCAAAACTTACAAATAAACACGACGAAAACAATTAATCCAACAGGCTGTAGTGAACTTAGGTAGCGACAACCTTGTCAAAGTAACTTGCACTCAGCTGGCAAGGCCTTCACATCATTTACGAGTTTACTTTGCAAACAAAGAGCTATAAATACTAAGTTTATCTGGATACAACCACTCAACAGACATCCATCACGGTGGAAAACAACATTAACGTGTCCGTAGAGACGTGTGTAAAGAAGTTGAAGCAGAAGGATTGTGTTATGTTTTCACACTAGCGCATAATCGAAGACGGCTGCGAGGAGAGGATGCAAACACGTCACGGGCGTCGCAATCACCTCATCTTGGGTAAATGTTTCGACACAGAGTGCAGGGAAAGGTAAGATGTTACACAAGCGCAGGCACAAGCAGTTGGAAGATATTGTATAACACAAAATGAGGCGATGGCCTGCGGGCGGAGGGAAGAGAGGACTGCAGGACACCGGAGGAGCCCAGAAGTGAGGAAGTGACACATGCACAGCGACATGTTTTGCCACACTGGATGACAAACACTGACAAGGTCATTTCAAATTGTCACTGTGGATCTGTGTTTCCTCCAACTTTGCGGAGACACTCTCTGCTCCTCGCATGACATTTTATCGTCCGTATCATATCGGCTTATCGGGGATCGTTTTCCAGGGGCGACGCACATGGATCCGCTTTACTGTAAATGTGCAAACGTTAGCTAATCTATGTTAATCTAAATGTTTAATTAGCCACAAAAACAACAAGATTTAAAGGGAGCACAGAAGAGAAAAAGAGGAAAATTGGGTTAAAAGCTTGTAAGAATAAAACAAGCAACTCAAACTGATTGCAGGTCTGGTTGTTGTTTTAACCATGTTTTAAGATTGCATAAGAATCACTGTTACGTCTTAAATGGAAGGAACTGTGGAGCTTTTATTGTGAAGGACAAAGGATGTTTTACCCCCTTGGGACTAAAACATCCTCTTTTCTATAATCAATCTGTCCTCAACATTTTTCTGAAATACGAACATGGTAAATGGGGATGGTGTGAGTTCATTAAGAGATCTATCTAAGATTTGAAAACATCTTTTTTGTTTACTATCTGGAGGGCTGCACTACGAGGCAAAGTTAACACAGACAGCCTTTCTGTGCGTTAGCTGGAACATCCCGAACATAAAACTCAGAGATAATGTGAATCATGACGACGGTTATCAACTTTCTTTGTTCCTGATCTGTGCCAACTAGCATAAAAGAGGGTGTTTGATGCATCATTTGACTCGTCTCATGCACAAAATTCGCCTACTTCAGTGAGACCATGGGGAGCGCTCTGAAGAATATAGAAATCCATTACGGTAAAAAGTGCCGTTGCTGCAAATGATGCAAAACAGGGATGCTGGTAGAAAACGGTTAAATGTGTGAGTAATATTGTTAGTGTACCACCCTGAATGCGGCGGCTTATTTCTGCAGTTTAGAGCCGCTAAACTTCACTTTAACATGATACTCAGACAGCGCATTTAGACACTGTCCCACAATGAAGGATATGTGGAAATTAATCTATTTTTTAGCGAAATGAAACCAAGATAATGCCACAAACTGAATATGCACAGTGATAAATACCATTATCCTAATCCGTACTCTATTAGCTGCAATATGAGCAGCGTAAAACGGATTAGGCGGTAAATCAGGACCAAGTGTAGAAACATATTTATGCAATGTTTTTTCTGCATTAGCAATTAAATGCATGTAGAGTCGCTTAAATATAACACATGGCCTCAGGTGAGAATCGACTGGAGAGTAAAGGTTGAAGCTTCTTATAACCGATTTATTCCCAAACTGTGAAGATAAGCGTCCTCCGGTGCAGGTTATCTGTGACTTTGCAGGTTAAAAGAGAGCCACCTTCATCACAACTAAAAAAAAAATGTGACTTTACGCTCAACTCGTTGCTTTGTAGCACAAACCTCAAGACCTTGAGAGCTGGTTTGTATCCACATTGTGCAAGTTTTTGTTATTGTATCAGCGGTGAGAGACCAAGTTATTAAAAAGTATGTTAGATGTGAAAGACTCCTAGCATGGAAGTCTTGGCAGCTTCATACTTTCCTCAAAGCACACACACACCACCCTGAAAGTGTGTGCTATCACTATTGCAACGTCTTATCTCTTAACACTCATACCGATGACGTCCGAAGCGCTGTGACCTCTGGAGCGTCGGTGTGCTGACTCCTTCGGTTCAGCACGATCGGGTAGTTAAATCCAATCGACCGAGTGAAAACGCAGTTAAACGTGTGAGTCTGCAGTTTATTAGCAGCGAGGACATAATCTAAACCCGCAGCAGGATACGAGCCCAAAAGTCGAGAGTTTTTAACGAGTTGGAAGACATAGATGTTTGAATAAAGGCTCAGCTGTGTGTTTTCTTCGCTGGTATGAACGCCGTTTGAGATGAGATAAGACGCAGGCAGGTCTATCACGCTCAGCTGAAGCCGCTGCAATCTTATTTGTTGTGTTTGTCACATGCAGCCAAAACCTTTATCTGCTTCTCGCAGGATTAGAGGATTCCAAAAACAAAATTGGCCAATAAGATGCTTTTGAGGCAACATGTGAGCGTCTACAAGCCATAGATGATCAAATCTAATGCAAATATGGAAGGAAAGTCACGTTTTCACAAAGTTTTCAGCCAAAAAAAAGAGAAAAAAAGGGCAAATTTGATTTAAAAAAACATACATGTTTAAAGATGTCGATGCTATCCTCTTTCCTGAGTGTTGTGCATGTGTTTGTGTATTTTATTACTTGAACTGTTGAACAGATCTGTCAGTAATTAAGCTTATTACTGCCTCATGACGTCTTTTAAACACTTGGACTTACAAGCAGAGGTGGAGCTCTACCCTGAAGATGAAATATCAGTCAGGTAGAATTGATTATTTTAAAAGTACAAATCCTCCCATTGTTCATTATACTTAACGCATTTGTGACTAAGAGCTGCCTCATCAAACCCGATCATCATCATGCTGAACTACTAATAAGTTGACTCTAACTGTGTCAGGGTCTCAGCACCACGTGGCCTCATATCAGACTCCAATTAAAAGAGGTGTTCATATTTGTTTAAATAAAAATCACCACGTCACACTCGACAGGCCAGTTATTACTGTCCTACCTAAAAAAGGAAAGGATGTCCTTTTTAAACCGAGAAAGATCCTAGAAAAAATCCTGGTCACGTGACTGAAGAATGGGCACAGTAGTTCATCTTTAATTCTCAAAACGCTTTTTAATGTAAGGCAGAAAGATTAATATTATGCATGTAAGATGACAATTGTGAGTTTCTTGTCACGGCAACATGTTTGATAAATGGACAGTAAATATAATTATCTATTTACTGCATTACATAAATGTAACAGCTGGAACAATAACTTTCTTGATTCACTGCTTCTATAAAAGCCCCAAAACTAGGAACTTTAACACACTTCCTTCCCATCAGCTATTCGCTCTTGTGCCAAAACCTCTGACAGAATCTGAGATTAGATCAGCTCATGAACGGCTTAAACACAAAACAGGGACTACACAAGAGTTTCAGCCTGATTTCTCTGATTAATTAAACTCTCTGGCAGTCTTTGCGGATGCTGGATTTACTGGCCAAAAAGTGAATTAATGTCGCTTATTAAATGAGCCGCGCAGTGAAAGAAAGCTTTTGTTTTTTTTGTTAAGATCGTGCAAAATAAATTTACCCTTCTAGGAATGAAAATCAGGAGACAACACAGATAAATTAAATTAGTCTTTCTTTTTCTTTTTTTCCGGGCTTTACCCAACCTTTGTTCTTTCAAGAGTACAATTCATCTTTTTTTTTGCAGAGTAACAAACAGACACCGAATCAGGAAAAAAACCACATATGTAAACCTAATGCCTTAACTTGCTTAGATTGGGAAGGAAAAACCGCCTTCCATTCAATCTGGAGTTACAGAACGTACAGGGGAAACAGATTTAGCTTAAATCTTATGTCACCAATAAACAACCGACTCTAGAACGAATCATTTTCACCCTCAATTCGAGAGTCAGCCTTTTAAATATTATAAGCCTTGATAGTATCGGAGTAAATGATGTTTGGGATTGAATGAATAAATACCAAAAATGCATCTCATCAGATACATTTCAGAACAGTCCCCTTACATTAACCATATCATGTAAATCATAAATGAACCCTCTGAACTCCAAAAAACCATCTGTCTAATTGAAAGGCATGTTATCTTTTTAAAAAATAACCAAACTGACCTCCTCTGTGAAGCAATCATCTGTGATATGTGTTGAAAAACAAACGCGAGGTCCGGAAAATCATTTTAATCTACATATTTAAAAAAATTAAATAAAATCCAAAAATGAAGTGTTTGCACAACCAGATTCTTAGAAAAAAAAAAAATGTAATCCACCGCACAATGGTGACGTGCACCTAATTAATAAAAGCAAAAAATAAAACAAAAATTAAGCATAAAAATGATTAAACCACCCATCCACTATGGTGTTAACAATACCTAAAATATTCTCGGCAGCAGTTTAGGATTTCTACTTTACCGCTACATCACAAGCTCCACGACCGAAAGAGTAATAAAAAAAGGTTTAAGATATTATAAATCTAAAGACTGGAATTAGCTCGTTGGCTGTGATAAACAGGCCCACTTCTTTATTTAACTACCTTCATGTAACTCATCGACTACTTCCAGGACTGCCTTGTTAAATATCTGTATATGTTCTCATAGCAAATCTGATTTTTGATCTTCAATGGACTTTTTCTGCATCAGGGGTGTCCAATCCTGGTCCTCGAGGGCCACAGTCCTGCATGTTTTAGATGTGTCCCTCTTCCAACACACCTGATTCAAATGATCAGGATCGTTCTCAGGCTTCTGCAGAGCTTGATGATGAGCTGATCATTTGAATCAGGTGTGTTGGAAGAAGGAAACATCTAAAACATGCAGGACTTGACTCCAGCTTTACACACCAGTCAGACTTTTACTGAGCTACTGTGCTTGAGCTGAGGAAACAACAGTCTCGTAGTTCAAACTTTGCATAATCCTCCCGCCTCACTGCTTCCACATGAACCATTCAGAACGAGCAGCTGCCTCTCAGTCCACCAGGTTTACTTACTTTCTAGAGCGGCTTCTGCCAACTCTAAAGCCGTGAACACAACCACACTAGATGTTCTGCTGTTGGCTGCAAGAGTGAACACAACAGTCCTCATGCACTCCCGGCACCTGAAGGACTAAAAACCCAGCAGACTACTTTTATGATTCACACCAGTGTCACCACAACAGTAGAGAAATCCTTCGTGTCAGGATGTCGTGCGACTACTGTTGCAAACGTCACCATTAGCTTTGATCGCATGCCCACAGGTCGGAGCTGTGTGGAAACTGTAAAGCTGAAGGACATTAAAAGACGGTGGAAACTTTAGGACCGATTTGGATTTGTTGTGCTTCAGTGCAAATGAAGTTCAGCCAGTGTGTACAGCTGAAACTAAATTGCTTTTCAGGACAGTTTTTGCTTTAAAAGTTTAAGTTTTAAAAGTTTTTAAAAGTGGGTTTAACTTTCATTCAATGGGTTTCTTTCTGTGTAATTGCTAAACAATGTTGAGAGTGTGGGAAATAGCTCTTTGATAAATTCAATAAAGACTTTTATATTCTATGTTTGCATTATTCTCTTTTTATATGTGTATTTTTATACTTGTGTTTGCACTATTTCTTATATGTACACTTTTCTTTCTAGTATGTGCGTATCTCTGCGTGTACTGCTGCTGACAATGCTGTGAATTTCTCCAACGTGAGATGAAAAAGGCATATCTTATCTTAAACATTACCCCACTTTAGATGAAGCGCTGATTACCTCCAGGTGTACTCAGACGATGCTGCTTTATTCTTAATTTCTGCAATTTACGCTGCTCTGTGTAACTTTACCTGCAGTGTGTCCTTGTGGCATCTTGTTCCTGCACATTTTACCAATTATCTGAGAAACAGTGCATAAAAGAAACACAACATACACAGAGCTTTTCCCCCTTCTTGGTTAAAAAAAAAAGTTACACAATCAAGGGATGTATTTTTCTTTTAAGTTGCAATGATTGTTTTCCTCGTGTACAACTGACAAACTGCAAATGGGAATCTTTTTCACACGACTGAAGACAGATTTTTGTTGCGGCATCTCTGGGAAACGTAGTGACGCTCTGTCTGTGTTGTTGTATTCACACAATGTCTCCTCAAAAATGGTCATTATGTCTTACAGCATTACCACAACAAAAAGGTCTGCTTGTATCACACAGACACTACAAACCACTTTGTTCAGCAAAACCTCCACTACGTGTAGCGGTTACAGGAGAAAAAGTTGTGAGATTGTACAAATTAACACGCCGCCCTACAATAAACCTTAACGAGGCTGCGGTGAAGACAGCAGGTTCAGCGCTGAAGAGCGGGGCGGCAGTAAAGATAAACATCGGCTGACACACCCAGGGCTTAATCAAAGTGCAGCGCTCTGTGACGGCTGACGACATTCAATCACTCGTATGTAAACACTAGACGGGTACGAGCGAGCGTGAGAAAACAACGCCGCTGTCCGCCCGAGACCGCAGACGCCAGGCGCAGGAACAGACACAAGAGCGGCTGCACGAAAAAAAAAACCCAAAACGCACCGGCGGAGCTTCTACAAACACTGCGTATTACATGCATGACGCGCTCATTATCAAAGCGCCGCTCCACCACGGAGGCAGATCAGTGAGGCTGCCACTCGGTGTTTTGTGACACACACAATAACACGCTGCGGGTGAGACACTTGGCCGGTGATGTATGCAATGTCTTCCCCGGTGTGGGGTTACACTTAAGGGACATGACGTCAAACACATACATGTACACACACACATCTTACCTGACACTCTCCTGTTGAATCTGCTGGGTGGTGGGGCTGTAAAAAAAGAGAAAGAATTGAAATTAATATTGTTGTTTTAGCACAACATTTAACACATTTTGTTTTGAAATCCTCATCACTGTTATCTGACGCCGTTCATAACAATAACCGAAGAGACAGGATGAAATTTAGGGAAAGAAAAGTGGACAAAAAGGCAGACAGTCACATCAGATGGAGAAAGATTCAGACAGTCAAACAGCTAAAGGCAACAAGGGGCGATCAGACAAAAAGTAGGACATGCTCGGAGATATAGGTGGACAGGAGGAAATACAGGGAGACAATCTGGGACGATAGAAGCTAAAGGAGGAATTAAGGAAGCAAGAGGGAGTATTTTCAGAATTGCAAAGTTAATATACTGAGAGCAGTGACTCCTGACACCAGCGTGGTCACACATGTAGAGTGCATTCACACACAATGTCACAAAAAGCAGCACTTTTTTTTCTTTGGAAAGTAATAAAAACAAAAACACACTCAGCTGCAATAATCACACAATAACTGCCTGAAGCCACAAGACACTGTGTTTTATAGGAGCCCTCACATGTGCATGTTTACAGGTAACATAAGGAATAATGTATTAGAAGAGGACTGTGTTGGTTTAAAATCCATTACAGATCGCATTAGATGGGATCAATCAGCAACACATTGCCCCCCCCCCCTGCCAAATGCTGACAGGTTTCCGTGTTCAGAGGTTTGAGGTTTGTTTATGTTTTCACTTGACTAGAAGAGTTGCCTGTGCTGGCTTCAAGCTGTCGCTCTGTTTGCATGCGCAGATGCTGCTGGGATACTGTTCATGTTCCTGAGCCACCAGGATCGCGCATGTGATTTTTCTCGACTTTAAAAATTCAGCATTCAAGGACTCACAGCAGCAGGCACCTGCCACGCTGGAGCGTTTCCTCCAGCAAAACATGCCAACCGGTGGAGTTGTTGAGTAGCTAACCCCGATCCCTGACCCCGCTACGGATTTCTGCCAGAAAGACGACAAATATATTCAAATACATGAAAATATCATCAGGCATGAAGATATTCTCTGTCAAAGCCTGCTCGTCTCTGCTGCTGCTGCTGCTGCTCTCTCACACCTGGCTCATCACACGTGTCCATGAATGTATTCACCTTCACATTAATACTTAGATAGAAATGCTTCCTAATTTGTGCCATGCACGTTAAAGCCCATGTGGACTTCCAAGACACCAAAACACAGTTTGAGCGGTGATACATTTGTCAAACACAAACAACGCTTCTTATATTACAGGTTTGTTTCCTGCCTCATGCTCTGCAAACAAACAGCCACACAAGAGCTTCCCTTCCAGAAACACGGCTCGACTTCCTCATAATCATTCATCCAGAAGAAACTATAAGACATTTTACTAAACACTGTAAATCATTATATATACAGTACAGGGCTNAAACACGGCTCCACTTCCTCATAATCATTCATCCAGAAGAAACTATAAGACATTTTACTAAACACTGTAAATCATTATATATACAGTACAGGGCTTAAAGTGAAAAATAATCCTGAGCCTGAACTTTTTTTTGCTTTTGGGTGGAGGTACAATCTCGCTAATTAGTAAGATATGAAGATGTCTGCCTTCCCAAAGTCAGACTACAGATTATAGTGACACCAAAGCAGGTCAATAGGTCGTGGTAGGTACTCCATCTGACTACAACATGGTGTAAATATATTGATTAGCAACCAATGGAAAAAGGACATTGATTCACCTTTTAACAACATGTGCACTATTTATTATAATCACTCTGTCAGCTTGTTATTAATGATATCAATGTTAATTCAAATGCTAAAGCTATGTTCTGATTCTCCATGAATCTGATAGTGTTGATAAAATGAACGCCGGACTTTGGCTGGAAATCACAATATGGTGGAAATGAGCTGCCTGGTGGAGGTCTGCGCTTGTTTAGAGGGCTTTTCTAGTTTGGAAATACAATACTTGGTCAATATTCAATGAAAACACGAATCTTTTGAGCTTTTCAGGAAGACTTTTCTTAAACACTGGTGCTATTTCACGTGTATTTATGTAACCGTGTATGTGACAAAGCATTTTTATCTTCAGTCAACTTTTTGCACAGATTAACGATATGATGAACGACAAGTCATGTTCTGCAATGAACGTGCACGAGCGTATTTTTAAATCACAAACCCGGTCAGTCACTGATGCCGGTACCTCAGCAGTAGCTGCTGCTCCCGGCAAACGAGTTGTGAGTTTCAGAGAAGACACCAGCTCTATGGCCGCGGTCTGACTCGTGATCTGACGGCACTTTTTATCTGCGAGTTGTGTACAGGAGTTTTTTTTTTTTGAGCAGATAGTACAGAAGCAAGCACCAGGGTCCTTCAGTTTTTTTGCACCAGCAACCAAAGAGCTTGCCATCTCTGCTTAACCCTTTCAACACTATAGCCCGCTATACTGGTCTGCCGCTTTCACCCCGTTCAACCCTGCAGCTCGGACATTAAATAAATGATCCAAATAGTAATAATAATAATAATAAGAAGATGATGAACTGCATACAGTCCTTTTTGTTTTTTGTTCAGAGCCAAGCGCCACACGCCAGAAATCCGGCACGGTGCCGGAATACTTGAGGCCATGTATACAGCAATAAAACGTGAAATGGCCTCAGTAAAAGCTCTCTTTCTCTTCAGTACCACCAGTAAGGCTTCACTTTGAGATAAACAATGTTAGAAATAAGCCTCCACATTGTAGTTTCACCAGACAATATGTTCTGAATTCAGGTGAAATATCAAAAAGTCTATCATTCTTTGAACACCAGGAACAGCTTGAACTGAACATCCTGGAGAAAAAAAAGGAATCAATCGTACAAAACAAGTACGAAATGTATTGAACGTTGGCCCATGAGAACACCACATGCTTCCAATATATCCGGTACATTTCATGTATACAGGGACGCCACCAATCAGGATATTAAGCTGATTAAAAGCCAAACCCAAATCTGCTTCTAACCATAACACAAATTAAAAATTAAAAAGATAAAAATATCAAAACCATTTGCACTCCTCAGTGAGTGATCGGTCCAATGGTGGTGAGAGTTTAGTGCCATATGTGCATTTTCAGCTGCTTATCCAGGGTAATGCAGTGTGACCACTTCCTTCCATCATCCTCCTCGTTAGTGCAACCACTTGTTCTTTTTTCAAGCTTTTCCAAACTGATCCCCATGAGTAAAGGCCAAGACATCTTCCTCTTGGAAGTTTTTCTGCCAGACCAATGGTGGACTACTTCTTGCCCAGTTTTAACATCTCAGCAACCATTCCAAGTGTGGACAATAAACCACAATCAGTTCATTTCTCACTTTGCCATTTGGTGATACCAGAACCTTGCTTTTACCAAAGTCAGTAACAACAACATAGGAAAAACATCCTGTGCAAAGCAGAGGATGTTTCCTGGAAATGCTCAAACAGCGGCTGTAATCGAGTTGAATTTCCAGCCATGATTTCAGCGTTGTGCACTTGACACAAGAAAGCATTAATCAGAGTAACGGCAGCCTGGAAAACACTTCTGGTCAGGAATATACATCAGGGCTAATAAAGTGGCAAGTCAAGAGGAAAAGAACCGTGGCTTTGAAACGAGAGAGCATGCACAGTATGTACTGTGATGCAGCCAGTGTGCGTATGGACTCCGGTGTTGTGCAGCGTTTGTTCATGGGGGGGCCGTGACCCTGTGTGTTGCAGTGCGTGTATGTCCTTGCAAATGTGTTGTGGCTGTCTAACATGGTGTTCATTTACGCACACAAAGGGTGAGGTCAATGTCCTAAACACCTGCTTTCTAACACTGGGCTGCTACTAGCCAGCATGTGCATGGTACACTGCTTCATACACATACACACACAGTATGTGTCCATTGCTACCTTATTACCATCCTGTCAGAGCCCATTAGATCCAGACTGTGAAGACAGGAGCCTGGGGAAAACTCACACATACACACCACTTTCCCTCAGTCGCCTGGGGAGATGGACGGAGTTTAACACTCCGCTCTCTCTGAAGATCACTCTGACTATCACTCAACAGATAAATTCACAGGACGGTCTTAGTTACCGCTGCACTGACATCTGTGGCATTTACAAATGGAAACGCTAGAAAAATAATTGTGTCGCTTATTTAAGGAAATCGCCTGAAACAGTCGAGCAACTGGTCAGAAGAAATGTTTTTACAGCACAGTGGAAAAATCCATGAATAATTGCTTCAGCATTTCAATTCTATTTGTACGTATGTGTTAACTCTCACATTCGTACCAGATATTCGGTCTCGTCTGGTATCTGCTACACCTGAAATTTCATTCTGCCTGCCTACATATTAAGCTTTAATGCTGACAGAATCGACAACACTGCAACCACCGTATGAGCGACAAATGAGCTAGAACGCCAGCTAAACCCGTCCTGGGAAGATCTGCAGGTTACGGTACGTTCTCACCACAGACTGGCTCAGAACAAAGCAGAAGCCAACGATCTGTTGTTTTCTCTGGATGAGACTGGATGAGAAGTTTTAATGAACATTAGCTGAAACGGGAAACGGGAAGAAGATCCATTCCCAATTTACCAGCACTGATGGAACGAGTGTTGGGAGTGCACAGTGAATTAGAGACAAAGTGGCGCTGACACAAAACCAATATGTGGGAAACGCACAAAGGTCTCAAGACAACAGATTGAAGAGAAACTTCACATGAGGGATGCAAATCTTAAACAACTTTCTGACAAATAATAACCTATTAATCACTGACCTAAATGAAATACAGTGGAGATGTTTGCATGTGCTGGAAAACTGTTTCTTTACCTTTGACTCTTAATGTTTGTTCTTAAACATCAGGTAACTGAATTACACATTAAACAGCAAAACATAACGAGCTCATTTAAAATTGCTATTAAACAACTGGCCCAAGAAAATCCAAGTATCAACGAGCGTCAGTCTCCAGGAGAAGATAATCTGAAACGTTGATGTATTCCCAGGGGTCTGATATCAACTGAACGCTCATACTTGATCTACATGATGGAGTGACTTGTTAATCGTAGGTAACGTTACTCCAGCTGCTGGAAACAGCTGCTCAGCTGGAACAGATGTCCGCAAATACTGTCGCAGCAACTTCATCAGTCCAGAAACTCTGTCAGCGTTTACTGCCACGTTTAAAATGTATTAATATTCGAATCCTGATCCTCATTTACGTTAGCATTAGCATCTGCAGCTGCTCTGTGCTGACACACACACTTGTTAGCGCCGATGTCAGCGTTCAAACTATTCTCAAGAGTAGCTTAACAACAACAGAAGTACGGTCTACATCAGTACACGCTCTGCATATCTGTATTCAGAACAGTCCATGCATCTGCTTTTATGTCTGCGTCTGAAGCTGACATTTCTGGGCAGGACTTACAGTTGATTTTTAAGAATAGAAAGCAATCTTCAAACAGTGTTTGGTTGCCTGCCAACAAGATGGGCAGACAAAGCTACCAGCCACAGGCGAATACAGCAACTGGGCAGCAACTGAGTCAATTCTTTGACCTGCAAGTCTTTGTCTCGTTTTCTTTTTTCTATCTTTTTTTTTTTTTTTTTTTTTAACTTACAGTGCTGAAGACTATGCATTAGATTACATGTATTGTTCACCTTTTCTATTGCAGGTGTCTGAACAGGCTTTAAAGTAACAAAAAAAGAGACCTTCCCCAACTCTCTCGGTTGCCTACAACAGCCTGTGGACTGATTTTCATGTAAAAGAAAACTCATTTTCTAGGAAAATCCAGGGTATTTGACATTTATCCTCACTTATGCGCGGCCCTACTACCTCTCCTCTGCCACGAGTGTGCAACACAAGCCAACAGTAGCTGGGAAATTGAATTCACCAATGTCAACAAATGACTGGCTTCCAGCATAACACAGACTCCAACACAACCTCCAGCACAGACAAGAAACACTTTTATCTGGTGAAGTCCGTCCGGCCAGACAATAATGTTACCAGCACCGGGGGGAAAACCAGGGTCAACATCGAACAGATTTTAAGGTCCTTGTGTTTGTGTATAAAGCCTTACATGGGCCGGCACCTGGGTGTATTTCCGAGCTTCTTTGCCCCTATTCCGCCTCGAGCCCTGTTAGATCATCAGACCAACTGCTTTTAAGTCTCTATTGAGGCTGCTGGGAGATCGAGGCTTTGCAGTAGCAGTTCTAAAGCTTCTAAAGTTCCTCCTCCGTTTACATTTTCAAGAAAACCTCAAGGCAGCATGTTTTGGAAGGCCTTTGGCTGCTCTTAATGGTCCTAATATTTCATGTTTATTCTTATTTTAGAAAGTTGCTATCCTCTCTTGCCTGTTCTAGCATTTAATACTATCATATTTTGTTTCACTGCATGAAGTTTTTATATTATCTAATTTATTTTTTTTATATTGTGAATCTGCACATAATTTTTTGCTGTTCACCTGAAAACATGTAAAACACTTTGGGCAACTCGGGTGGTTTTTAAATGTGCTACTGAAATCAATTTGAACGATTTGATTGAACAGTTTCAGAGCACTCAAGCCAAACCCATCTCCACACACAAATGTAGTCTACTGTCTACAACACAGTTCATAGTCCAACTATAACAACGGTGCAACTTTAGCTGCGTCATCCATCAATTTGACACCGTTCAGTCTGGAGCTACTGTGTTGGCCGATGACCAGGACGTTCACTTGAGCGTTCCTATATGAGCAACACAACACCTGACACTGATTTTAATAACAAAAGTTTTCTGAATGTTACACAAAAAAAACTTTAAATCAAGAACTTGCACTCAGAAATTCTTCTAGCTTTCCCAACATAGCTGCTCCTAAACATGCCAGAGTATTGCTGTCTATTCATAGTGAAACCGGTAAAATACACAGTTAAAGGAGATATCGTCATATAATAAAATGTACATATAACACTTGATTGTCATGCTTCCATCTTTTGCATATAGCGGACCTCAGCTTCTACTCTGCATTTGAGTGCAGACTGTTTGTCCTGTTTACCTCGAGACATCTTTTGGAGTTAGTTGTTGGGGACTGCAACACGAAATCTGTGCTGGTTTGACTGACATGTATTCTAAAATCTTAACAGGATTTAGATAAATGGCAAGCAACAGATAGCCACAGTTAGCTTCCTGTTCAATCCTGTGCCTGGTAAAGTTGTTCTAAACACATGCATGTTGGTATATTACCATCCTACGTACTCTGCAGGCTTTCAGGCGACTACTAGATGTTACTAGGTTCCTATTTACTCATGTAAGGATGTAACTAATATGAATATAAATGCCAACATAAATTGAACCCATAAAAGCAACGACAACAGCAATATTTACACTAGTATGCATGCTTTCTAACTAGACAGTTTGTTTTTGTGGCCTGAACTAAAGCTTCTTTCCAAATAACAATCAAACCTTTCCTACCATGTGTTTTGTTCTTCTCTATACTAATGTCAGCCGAGCTGTGTGGTGCCAAGTTCTAACTCCTATGTTGTGTTTTTTAAGGCAACACAAATGAGATTCTGTCATGATATCTGCTTCCAGATTAGAGATTTTGACCTGGCCCTGAGCACATAAAAAGTGAATTCAAAGCAGACATTTTAAAAACAGCAGCAAACTAATTTAAACCAACAGTGTGGTTAGCTGTGGCAAAGATCACTGCACAAGAGGACTGGACATTCAGAACCGGGCTGAAAACAGCTGCTTAACTACAGGATTAAGGTGGAAATCATGAACCTCGTTTGCATCCAGATGGGGACGTTTGCTGAATCCCCTGCGTCTCTCTTTACCCTTCATTTCCTGCCACCTCTCGGAGAAAATGGCCTGAGAAAAGGCAACATGCTGTTCGGTGCGATTAATTACCTGGATGTGACGAACATGCGCGTTTTGAACACCACCAGGCTCCTCTGAAGAGGTACGCACCCGGAAATCATGCTAACAACACCTGGGAAAACATCATTTCAGCGACCTAATTTTCACTCTTCCCTAATTCCACTTCTTTTTTTTTTCTCCACCACTTTCAACACAATCCCCGTCTCCTGTAGGACTCTATTATCAGCAGCGTACCCACCAACAGGGAGGACACATTCCAAACTGCTTAAAATGATTTGTTTTGATCCAAGTCAAACTCACGAACAGGTCAGATCGCTGCAGGTACCGCAGCAACGAGGCACAAAGACCAACAAAGACATGCACACACACAGGATTGAAGATCGGCACACAGACCCGAAAGCAGCAGGTCACGCATGAGAATACTGATCCGCTGTGTTCCAGTGAAAAGGAGTAAAACCGCCAATCCTGGTGCCGTTTGTTTTCCTTGGTCGATGTTTTGTTCTATTTGAACACTTTAACACTGTTCTCTTCTCGTCACATCCAAAGTGTGTTCAGGTTACTTTGAATGCTGTAACTTTAAAACTTTAAAAAATTAAGACCTTATCCGGGATATTCCAATAAGTGGGCTTCAAGATGGGTGTGAAAACTAGCCCATGTACTGGACCAGCACGATCTACATGGCCTATATCGGACGGTGTGTGAATAACTCAGTGAAGCAGGTAATTGAGAAACAAACACGTTGCCTTCCACAGCTGACCAGGGTGTGACAATCTGCCACGCATGACCGATGCTCGGCTCGTGAGCCGCAATGATCGGCCAACCATGACTTTAAATGGGCAAAAGTTACTCCTGGAATCAATTTCGGGGAATTTCATTATGACAAAAACCGGGATTATTACTCTATGACAATAAATGGTTTGTTTTACTATAAGTTATTCAGGAAATGATTCGACATTTTATGATTATAAACAGGATATTCTATAAAGCGGTATGACATTAAGTGGGCAGCACTGTATCTGGCATTTTCTGATTATCGGTGTCTGTATTATTGAGCGAATATTGATAAATTAAACGCGCTACTTCAGGTGTAATGAGACCACCTCTCTGTCTGTCGTCACTCTGAGGTCTCAGAAATGTCTCTCAAGCAGAGACCGCAAAAACTGAATAGAAAACACGAGTCGTTGCCACAAACTAAGAAATTTGTTCCTCTTGGCTAACGCTAAGCTAGCGGCTAAGTTAGAAAGTAGCCACAAAGTACAATCAAAGAGAATCTGGAGGACAATAGTTAAAAAAAGCTTTAAGATCTGGACCTTAGTGGGCACTAAAAATGATAGAACAATGAAAGATTAAGAAAATAGAGAACAGCAGATGTAGCTGGAGGAGACAAACTAATCAGTTGATCCCACATAAACAGAGGAGAGTGTCCTTATTTAATCACTGCTATTTCTATTTTACATACTCAGCTATAATCACACTTATTAACGAAGAATCCTAGCTATAAATGACAGGTTCTCTTCTATCACATGCTGTTAAAACATCACATTTAATGTATGTATTGATCATCGGCCTCTCGATCAAAAAATGGCATCAATTCAAAAAAAAAAAAGGGAAAACATATTAGTCGATCTCCATTTTAAACCTTGCCTAATCACATATTACACAAGATGTAAAACCCCAGAACACATGTTTCCCCCTCGAGGCAGGACAAACAGTATAAACACCAGTGCACGAAAGGGACATTTCAAACCAAAGGCAAAAAATAAACTGGCATGATCAGCGCGTGCCCAGTGTGCGGTGTATCGGCCAATTTGAAAATGAATCACGCATTGTCTCCATCACTCACACATAATGCAGTTTTATCTGTCAAGAGCATGTGGATATAATAAAAGTGTGCACATGCTTTTGTGTGCGTGTTTCGGTGTGTGGGTGCGCGAGTCTGAGTGTGCAATGTGTGAAGTGCTCTCCCTACAGTCATGTGGCTGAGGGGGTTGGGGGTGGTGGTGGTGGTGGTGGTGGTGATGATGGTGGTGGTGGTGATGGTGGCTGTATCGAGTGTACGCCTGAAGTTGCCTTGGCAACCTAACACAAAGAAGATCTCATTGCCATAACAACGCTACCCCCTTCACCCTCTTCCCTCCTCCTCCTCCTCCTCCTCCTCCTCCTCCGTCTCAGCCGCCCCTTCTCCTCTTCATCCAGCTTGTAACAAGTGTAAGATCAGCCCCTCCACTATCACCATCACCCTCTCTCTCTCTCTCTCTCTCACGTCCTCCTTCTATCTCCCTCCATCCCTCCCTGTACACCCACTCACTGCTATAACAGCATTAACAGATGGAGGGAAGAGACATGGAGGGAGGACCAGAGGGGGGGGAAACAAAAAGACAGACCAGAAGGGGTGACGGAGCTTTTACGATGTGGGGGGAAAAAAAAAAAATAGAAATAGTGAGAATAACGACATGATAGCGCTTGATGAGTGATGAGCTTCTGTATATGTCTGTTGATATGGAAAAGAGAGAGACAAAAGGGAGATGGATGGGAAGCCCACTCGCTGGAGAACGGTTATGTTTATATACAGAAAGAAGTGGATAAGTTGGACTGGGAGGTGGAGGAGGGAGAACTGGGTGAAAAAGTGAATAGAGGAGGGGGAAAAAAAGGAGCAATTCATCTGTCCCTGCCTGGTGTTCTCCATTGATTCCCCTCACAGCCATTCTCAGTGTGTGACTGTCGGTCTGCCCGGCCCGTCTATACAGCATCCAGTTAGCTGGAGGGGCGATCAAAGCATGAATGACGCTGCTGGACACTTCAAATTTCATTTTATGTACAATTTGCTATTTTTTTTTTGCTTTTAACAAAATGGCCACGGGGTCATTAGACTGGTAAGATGGATGACAAAGAGGGCTACAGATGAAAAACTCTAAGACAGAAAGACGGATCCGGGCGGCAGCGACGGTTAATACGGATCAAATGAACCCTAAGTTAAACTGCGGAAGCAATGGCTGGCTGTCAAGTGGGAGGGCTGAGGGAAAATAGGTGACATAAACTAAGTTTGGACAGGTCTGTTATTTGTCCGCCCACCTGTTGCTGCTCACACCTCCTGGTTTCCCTCTAACTACTCTGCTTCCTGGAATAGAAACAGTAAAAACGCAGGGAAATTCTGGCTTTTGAAAAGACAAGTCTGTCCGTTGCATTAGCCATTCTGGCAGCGAGTCAACCGCCATTTGGAGCCGTTAGTCTATTGAACAGAACGAGTTTGGCAGAATAAAACAGTGACAGGGGCTAGATCACGTTCGGAGATGGATGCGCTGCTGGCAGCCTTTCAGCACATCACTGAGGATATTCATGTAGGCTATGAATGGTGCTTGACTGCTCATTTGTTGCAGTAAATAAAGACGATTTCGCCCAAATTCCTAAATTTCATCCTCCTCGTTTACGAATAATCGACTTTAAATAGCATTTTTTTAAACACAAAACAGTGTTTCCTATTATTTTAGATTTTTTTCCCCCTATATTTACTATTTCTCCTCTCTGTTTTATTAATTTTATACCAATATCTTTGCCCCCTCTACCGCAACGGTAGGGCAACACTTGCTTTAAGTCTGAGTGTGAAGAGCGGATGCACTCTCCAATTGTTTCAGCAGCTGACTCAGTCCCATTTCTGTCACCTAAATGGCCAATTTGTGTCCATTTCAAGCATCGACGGGCAGTTGAGGAGTTCTCCAGGTATTTATTGTTCTTTCATCTTCCCCCCCGATTCCCAAACACAGTGCAAACCACAGTGGCGACTTTTATTGACTGAGGAATTTATAAGGTTTGATGGCCGCAGCTGAGCACAATGTGCAAAAATTAAGTGCCGATTCTGACTGTTGTTGCTGAATGTACTATTGTGTAGGCAGCATGGCTTTATATTTATAGCGAATATAGCATGTATATAGTCTTTAATAATGACTGAGTGTTAAATAATTAAACAATTATCCAACAGGGTACCTAATTATCTATGCAACATCACTTTATATGGACATCACTGGAGCATCTTCAATATGACAGATTGCATTTAAAGTGGTGAATATTGATTTGAGTTGATCATGAGTTAAAAATTCGTAAAGAAGGTGGGGTCATGTCGATTTCTCTTTCAATCTGTGGAGCAACGTTTGAAGCGCCATAACTTGAGAAATAATGTAGGTAGTGTCCTGAAATCTTGCAGGCTCATTATTAATATGTACATGTGGTCTCTAATGGTGCAACTTCGCTTTAATAGAATATCACAAAGCAGTTATATGATGGTGCAAATCTGGTCAGAAAATGTTTTTTTCTCTTCCAATATGCCACCAACCACTAAGTCATTTTTTTTCCACCCTAAGAGGCTGATTTTTAATTTTTTTCCCCCTGTGATTGGCACCAGCAGGAGCTTTAAAAACATCGACTATGGTGCCATTCAGAGGCACGTTTTACTGAATACATAGCACAGAAAAGACATTTGACAACTAGGAGGTGGTCAGACGGGAACTTTTTTTTAAAACAATTGGTGACTTGAGGTGGAATAACCCCGTTTTTTGTAGTCTGTTAAGAAAAAAAACACTAGATTGTTTAAGCTTGTGAACAAAACGCCATGACTAAAATGAATATGCTTCTGTTTGTAGTTTGACACATCATTTTTAACCTTTATTAACAAGACCGCATGATTAATGAAGTTACAGTAACACACACTCATCCCTGGTTTTTCTCTCCATCTATTCCCCTCTCCCACCCCTCACCTACAGCATGTACCCTGCTCAACAACAAACCATCTGTTCCTCCTCTTCTCTACCCTCACGCCGTCTCTCCATCTCTTTTCATCCTTTCCTCTCAGCCTCTCTGCTTATATGTGTCTTCCTCTAACTCTCCTCCTCCTCCTCCTCCTCCTCCGAAGGCCTGATTGATAACAGCGGGGTCAGATGTGGAGCGGGGAGCTTCCCTCACGTGTTGCCGCTCCTCCAGAGCGAGCAGCCTTGGAAGTCGCTGTCAGCCAGCCTCCGTTGGCACGCACTCGCGCACAAACACGCTCGCATGCACGCACAGCGGCTTAATCATGCACTCGGGCACACAGTGAGGCAGGCAGAGCCAAGCATACAGTACAAGATATGTGTGTGCAAGCCCTGGTACAGAGACACACACACAGAGGAGGTGATGACACACAACAACTGGCAAGCTCGAAAGCAGACTCAATAAAGCACATCATCAGCTCCAGTCTCCTACTGCACACCCACATATACAATGAAATCCCTAAAGAATCTTCAGAAGGCGCATGTGCAGCCCCGTTCGTGCAGGAGACACATATATCTGGTAGCGTTTTTCTCTACTGCATTGATAAACATGAACAAGACGATTGTTGAAATTACTTTTTCTAGCAGCCTTAATTGGCAGCTGTCTAATGGACTTTCCCTAACTCGGAGCTACTCATCATCTATCAATATCTTCCATCTTTCCGAGTCTCTCGCTCATGTCCTGTATCATCTCCCCCCGTGAACCACAAAGAAAGAGAGAGAGAGAGGAACAAACATAAATCCTGTCCCCGCACGTCCTCCTCCTCCGACAAGATATATGTAGTCTGACTCCATATGTCAGCAGACAATGCGTGCTGAAGCGCTGACCTAAGCAACAGTAACTCCCGGCTCTACGGCTCACACTACGGTATCAGGCTAACGTGGAGATTAATCAAAAAAACATATTATGACCGCACTACAGAGGTGAACATAAATTGCGTGCAGCACAATTACACGATTACACACGCTTGCTGGGAGGCTGGCAGTACATGTAAAGAGACGCATAGTCAAAAGAAAGGAACACAAATACATCGGCTAAGACTTTCTTTAAACAATATTGTCCATTATTACTGCTGTTACGAGCTATTAGCGAACGTAGGGGCACACAGTGTGGACAAAACTAGCATCCCAATATTCCACATATTATGATTTACTGCACTGAATACACGTTTCGAATAAATATTTCGGCGTGCCTCCTAAATATTAGAATGAATGTAGAATAAACCATCTTAGTTGTCATCCAAGTTGCTTTTAAAAGTTGCACTGTATGGCTTAACTAGGGGTGTAAAGGTACATAAAAATCCCAGCTGTGAAGTATTGCGGTTGTGGAGTCATGTTAGAGATGGCAGAGAGAATATAAAGTATGCATAAACATATTTTTGATTTATTTTCAAAAAGTGACAACATTCAAAAGCGCCACATTCGTTGGCGTACAGTTCACATGCTGCGTCTCGTCGTCACTAAGAAGAGACTCTGAGCTGTTTACCCTCAAGTATAAAATAAATAAATGTCCATTAAGACGAGTGCAACATAAGCATATTGAACTTGTGTTAACCGTCAAAGCCAGAAATGCAATTTCAGCTTCGAAAACGGCGCAACTTAAAAGCTGTCTGGCTATCACAGCTGATGGAACGCCAAGAACACTTGCTTTAGTGACACTTTTCACCTCGTCTGCTTTCACATGTGGAGGCTGCTTAAAAGCAGTGGAGAAAAGCTGGAGTCTGTTTCTTTATTTCTTGTTAGCTCCAGTGATTGGCATGTCTAGGTGACACCATTATAAATGCATCAGCTTATTTAATGTGCGTATCCTACATCTGTCCGACGATACAGACACACTGTCCTCATCTGATCTACCGTTCATAGTCATCTGCAAACCCACAATTGTTCCCTCACGACTGTTTTGAAAGGAGCAGGCATTTGTTTTAGCTCCTGTGAATCATTTGCACTCGCCATGATGAGACTGATTCAGTCAGACATCAATCATGTTTGAGCTGAGCTGAGATTAGCATAGCATGTTGCTAACTTGCCAACAGCTGCAGGTTTGCGGGTGGAACTCATGCTTAAAATCATGACACCCCAACCTCAAAACTAAGACAAAGGTAGAGATCAGATGATTGTTGACTGTCAGAATCGAGGTCCATGGTGTACTCAGCATAACAATGATTTAATCTGACCACACTAATTTGCATAAAACAACTACTTCAATTGCTGATAAATCCAAAAAGCACTTCACCCATAACAGATTTTCAGTTTTCTGCTGTTTTTGTTGTGTGTCTATGGTTTCTGGATGAACTCTGTCCCCACCTAAACAGCTCAAAACCTTTTTGTGGCTAACTCTCCTCCAAGCCAGACAGTAAACCATCCACATGCTGCGTTTGTGTTTTTGTTTAGATGATCAACTCGGCGGCATCATTTGTGTCATTCTCGCTAAAACATGTATTGCAACGCAGGTATCAGGACTGCTGACGTGCCATGTCTGCTGGTGGCAGTGCGTCACAACAGCGTCAAATTATGAGTGTGGAACAACGTGCCAATTACTGCCTCTTGCAAATTGGGGCCTTACCAGATAGACCGAGGGCACACTGGAAATGCTGAATATTTCAATATTTTGGATAACATCAGTGGGATTATGTTTCACGGTGGCATTCTTCTTTATCATAACTGTAATTACGACCAAGGGGTTAATGTGAGTTATTAGTACAGGCCGTTTCACGCCAGCAGCTGTATCATATGAGAGTCAGCTGGGAAAACTGATGACACAGAACTGGATAGACGCTTAAGAAATGCATAGTAATGTGGATGGCGATGGCATAGAGGCTACAGAGGGCAAGCTTCTGGCTCTATCCTTTCCAGTTCTAATGTTTAAAAAAAAAAAAAAAAGGCAGGGAAAATTAGGGCAAGTAAAACGGCCTTGAGCGAGTCACTAAGGTCAGGGGAGCTGCAGGAAGAACTACCAGATCTGAGAAGTTCACTGAAAGTTGCGTAAGAAATGTTCTAATCAGCTCTGCCTCAGCTGTTCACAGCCCACTTTACAGAAAACTCATTTCCAAAACACTGCAATTTTACACCCTGTACTGTTTTTGTTAGCTGAAGGACTCCATGAGAAAATGAGCACATAGTTTTGCATGTATGGGGACAAATAACTAAGGAACCGCAAGTCAGGACTGCTCTGAAACCAAACCATTTAAACGGGGGCAAACGTAGGGAAGAATCCCTGTGAAAAGCAGGAGCACTAACAGGTGCAGTAACTGCTGGGTAAAGGTGCTGGTGTACTCTACTATACATCAATGGATAAGCAAAGTCTCAACACCTCCACAGTGTAGTGTAGCTGGATATAAACAAGTATTGTGATCAGACAAGGAAGTTTATGAGTACAAACTTGTGAACCAGCTTTTATATCTTCGACAATAGAGCACAGCAACTCTCCCATAGTGACGCCCATCACTGTTTTATAGGTGGCTAACAGGATGAACTGGTAGTAGGACATGGTTATTAGTTTAGAATTTATACTCCAGTAACAGCACACAACAGAAATGATGCAATATCTCCTTAATGTCAACTGATTTTGAAGTTGTACGTCAGCTTCACATCTTTTCGTACTCGATTGTCATCCTGCTGGAATATTCCTCTTTTCCAAGCCTATGCAAACTGGCAGCCGGTGTTTTGGTACATTCATGGCGTCATCTATAAATGTCTCAAACACTTTTTGCACTCATGCAGTGCCATAACACCACACCCACCACCTTTGTGCTTCACTGTCAGGGCTATGCATTCACTGTGGTAGTCCGGTCCAGGTCCATGCCAAACATGCTGAACTCCATCTGAGCCAAACAAGTTCATCTTGGTTTCATCTGCTCCCAGTATTCATCAGGGAACGTTTCATCCGACGTTTTACTGCCGAGGGGCAAGCATCGATTTTTCATTTTTTTGTCTTGGACAGCATCCATTGCCAAGGCCGATTTGATGCAACGTCCTTCACAACGTCTCAGCTGTCACGGAAACTTTTATTTCCATTGATAACCCCTGGCTAATGCTGAAGCACTGTTTTTCAGAGCTAGGGCGTGCAGCTAGTGCACCGTCCATAGCGTAATATCATAAGGACGTTCACTGCAGCTTTTATTAGCGGACCATAGCTGCGAATGTGTTTCCAATAATTATTAGCTGGGCATTGATCTTCCTGGAATGGCTTTACGTCTTTGTAAAGTCTCGCTGTCAGATTGTTCAATTCCACGTGGAGCCATGATGGAAACAGAAACAGCACACAGGTTCAGAACTGAGGCAGTTGTGGTGTTCACAAGTCATTTTAATGAAGCTCATTCATATTCACAGGTGTATTCACTTTAGTCGCATGAAGTTTGGGATCTATATTTCCAATGCAGTCCTTCTGTAGTATTTGTTTTTGATCACTCATAAGAAAAAAAAAATCTTCTTGTCATCTTCGTAATACTGCAATTATCAACAATGACGATACAACTTTGAATCATTTGACTTTTGAGGGGTGTAATCACCACTGCTGTATACTGTGAAGCCACTGTGACGCATGCATACGAAGCTATTGGCTGAAGCTGTACGCAGAAGTGAAGCGTGATTTATGGAGTGCAAACATGAAGAGAACACATGAGAGTTTAAACTGGCAAGCGCTTCGTACGACCCACAGCTTCTCAGCTCTGCGATTTATCACGAGAACTTGTTTGAATGTTTTACACAGAAGTTAGAAACAAACAGATATGTGGTGACAAGAAATCTCAAACACTGGGAAAGGAAAAGATGTAAACACGCAAATTTATACGCGCTTTAAATCTACGTAAATTACAAAAACACATCAAGGCATCCATACAAAACCTTTTGGTGGATTAAATAACTTTAGTCTCTGATTTTTGTATAGTATTACTGCAGCAAAGATTTTTTTAAGGAGAGGGGGTGCTAACTTCTAACCCATCTTCTTTCTCATCCAAACTGGACTAGATAGCTTTTATTTGACCATTTCTCACCCTCTCCATTTTGGCTTTTCCCCATCAACATTTTCACATTCCTACATTTCTTCCCCCCAAGTGTTTTTTGTCTTAATGTTGCTCTTGGAACAGCGACCTTGCCAGTATCCCTGCCTGCCCCCGTCCTTCTTTCTCTACCGTTTGCTGCAACTGTTGTACATCTGCCCTGGTTGAGCCCCTTTTCATTCTTTCTCCATCCTCGCCAAGAAAAAAAAAACCCCCAAAAAAACAGCTTCATCCCCTCACAAAGCCTGAACTTTCCTTTATGTCATCAAACTTCCTCTCTCCGCCATTATTCTCATGCTCTGTTAGGGCTCTGTTAGTGCTTCAGTCCATGTTTCACACCACACAACGCTCTTCTCAAGTCTTTAAATCTTTCCCATTGTTTAACTCTGCTCGTTTATCGCCCACAAAAAATGTCTCGTTCCTTCTCTTACCCGTTGCCCCATATGTGACTCACTCCCTTCCCCACTATCTCACTCCCCTCTATCTGCACTCTCCCAAAGACTTAGGCCCTTAAAAGGAAGTAGGCACTGTCCTGCTTGGGAGCTGCACTGGCGTTAACCCTTTCCCACCACCATTACGTTTGCTGATGTCACTTAGCCCCTTTAATCCTGAACTGACCTGTCACTATCTTTACCACCGTCTGCTTCGACATCTCACGAGCAGCCACTATACAAATTTCCCTAATTCCTCTATAATCCATGCTTGCAGGAGTTGCTGGATAGTTTTTTGACCACTATGGGGGAAAACACACTCCAAAGTAAACATGTAGCACTTAACCTCAAGAGCAGAGAAATCGGTTCTGCTGCCTAGTTAAACATCCAGCACGCAGAACAACACAGACTTCCCTTTGTTGGATGTGCACGGCTGATTTTGGCATTTTAAGTGTACTCCTTCCCGCAGCCAACTCGTCAGAACTTCTGTGTTTGCAAGTGGCTCCCTATGGTTTTCAACACACTTGTTTTCTTTTGGTTTTGGTGAGTGTGAGCCATCTTTGCAGCTTTTGAGAGCTACGTGTTGATTTTCAGTGTTACTTGCAGTACTGGCAATCCTCAAAAAAATCACTTAGTAAAGCTTAAATTTTAGGACAGGGTTGCAGTAGCTTGAAGGATTTTTTACCCTGACTTTTCTAGTGATTATCATCAACACGTGAATTTACAGAACATCTCAACAGAACCCTGATTGCATGGGACTAGTATTATCTGTGGACCTCTGGTAATTTTAAATAATTGTGGAGGTCATCTGTGATCCTAATTGCATGAGAATCTACCATGTACAAATTCCACTGCAGATTGCCGGCTATATTTCATCACCGCACACAGAGGTTTTGTGGTAATATTAGTCCCTTGTGAATCAACATCTCTGTGACTTTTCCTTTCTGCATGTTTTTGTTTTTTTTTGTTTTCTCTGCTGCACCCTTCTTCTGCCCCGTTCCCACTTACAGAGAACTACGGAGGCTGTGTTGGCAAATAAAAATGAAAGTTTGGACGGCATTCTGGGTGCAAATTTCAGGAGACGCATTCACAGAAAGAACAAGCAGAAATCCATCAGAGGAGCAAAATCTCAAAGGATGATGAGGAGGACGACATGAACGGCAAGATCAACAGGCTCAACTGGTATTATGAGGCAGCCTATTAATTGCATATGAAGGGACAACGTCAGTAAATTCAAGTAAACCACAGACTTGATTATTGCAAATTAGGATTTAATTTCCAAATCACGTTGTCGCCACATAATAGTCCCATGTGAACAATACAAACAAAAAAAAATTACGACTAGCAGTGTAAACACAACAAGTAACTTAACCGACTGACACATAATTTAGCTTTTAAAAAAAAAGTTACGCTTGCTTTGTTTGCGAACAGCATTATCTGATTAAGGTGTTTACTTGAGTGACCTCCGCAATCGCAATATTCAAACAGAAATGTCACACAGTGTGCAGCCTACACATTACCAGTGCAGCAGCTACCATTTGATCCTTTTTCAGTAATGGTGGCACACGCACGCAGATGCCATTTAGCAGAGGCTTTTTTCAAAATATCCTATAACACCATGAGAAAGTGCTTATTTAAGGTCTGTGGAAATCCCCCCCTTCCATGACCCTGGCCCTGTTAATACTATGCTATTCCCATTAAGTTACACAGGCCGGCCACCGGTGCAGTGAAAGAGGCTAAAGTGACCGTTTCACAAATACCAGGAGTGCGTTTGATTTTTCTGTTACATTGCACTTGAGCAAATAAGAAAAGGTATATAGACAAGCTATACTACAGAGAAGACTAACCAGCTTTTAGAGTTAACTTAATCCACTAGCTGCTGCTTAACCCGTTAATGCCTGACCTGAGTGTTACCTTTGCAGAGGAAATGTGGCTCAGAGCAAATTGTGTGAGGCCAAATAAATGTTGCTCAGTCAAAATGATTTTCCGCTTAGTTATCTGTATAAATAGATAAGAACTATTTGTGTTGATTTGAGGTGATAAACCACTAAAACAGTTATTCAGAACTAATCCACTGTGCAGCTGTGACGTCTGTGAGAATGACCGAATGACTACGCCGCAGTTTGTTTATGAGTTTCTTTTCCCAGACTCCTTTTCTCATGAGGCCAGTAAGCAGTTTCTTTTAACTGACATGTCGCCTCCTCCCGAGAAAAAAAAAAATTCCTGGAAGCATCGTGTCTGTGACGAGAACCAGTAGGCACCGGCCATCGCCAACGTTAACATCAAAGCTGATGCGCGGCGTCATGTGAATCTGCACAGTACAATTCAATTTCAAAATAGACTGAAGCCGAACTTACAAACGTCAGATTCCAGACATCTACATTTATCAGCTGCATAAAGTTGTTTAGCTGTTTAAAGTGCAACAAATTTGCTATAAAGTTAGCGTAATCTAAAACAGCTCAGCTCTGTTCAATGAAAACGTAGGCCTTAAGGAAGAACTTTAAGAACCGAAAGAACAGTTATGAAGACATTTTATCGAGAAAATTTAGCAAGAAGTGTAATACCCTTTACGAAAAATCTGATTTTGTTATACCCAGTGCTGACATTCAAAGCAGACACGCAAAGAAAGAAATATTTTAAAGATGGGGGCAGTTTAAAGACGCTGAATGGTGCTGAAGATGTACGGTGAGCCTTGTTTGGGGGAATAACAGGAACGAGGAGTTTGTGGGGCCAACAGTGATGCTTGTAGCAGCACTTTTCAGCCCACATTGCTGCGTGTTGGCAATGACAGCAACCCATCCAGCCAGCAAGGACAAACTGAGGCACGTGACATCCAGGGCAAGAACATCGGCAACATCAAGCAGAAAAAAATTAGCTTCATGATGACTCTTTTAGTATGCTAATGATACCATTAGCACAATTAGTCTGCAGGTATCAGTGGGAGTGGGAATATGTTTTAATTCAGAGTTTGCCTGCAGGGTAGGATGGCTAACGTACTAGACTAAAAATAAATCAGTCTCTGTATTTCTGTGAAACTGTCTATCTTGCACTGGACTAATGTAAGAGTAAAACGTAGGCTGGTCGAAAGTATGGAGCAGTCCCATTTTTTTTCTTATGTTTTTGTGAAAACAGCCCAAGTATGTGTAGCATGCACCCTTACCATCTCTGTTCTCAAACTCTTTCACGTTATCAGTGAATGCCTGTATGACTGTAAACCTGCAGAACCTAAGGGCTGTTATCTGTCACCTGTAGAATGTGACACTGCAGAATGTGGGTGACAGGAATCCCCTTTCTGACCTTATCTGGCGCAAGTTTGTGAACCAAGCTGCTGCAGGTTTTCTGCAACATTTACAGTTTGTGAATTGACAAATAAATTACAGCATCCTGTCTGAGGCGCTTGTTTCATTTAAACATATTGGCTCCTGCGCCAGAGAGAGAACTTGCGAGCAGTGGGACTGTAATTAGGGACGCTAATGATTAATTGCTAACATGTGACTGATTAAAAATATAATAAAACGATGTGGCAGATTATAAAGGACAAGCGTGGCTAATAATGTGTTGTAGATCAGCTGTAGTACCCGGTTGCGCCACCAGGTGCAGCTTCTTAGGAGGCAGTTATTCGGACTAGATTTCTGATTGCTAAGGGGGCACCAAGTGTTTTGCGATGCCAACAGAGGTCGCAGTTCTAAGCCGAACCATATGTGTCCATTGTAAAAGCCATACAGTATAATGTCCATTTAGCTCAATTTGTGTTACCAAATAAAAGATTATTGGTCAATAAAGTTGCTGAACATCAGGCAACACAATTGTTCAAAATTTGCACCCCTACCTGTTATTATTTAAGAGATGCAACCCCTGGAGATAGTAGCACTGGACATGTCAAATCCTACACCGGCTAAATCAAGCAAAGCAAAAAGCATGAATAATTATGATGTCTGAGGCCCCAACATCTGGCTCTGGGACAAGTCGCCACATGGCAAGTTCAGCATTATGTTTACTTAACCCCAGGATGATGCTCAACGTATTTATTTTGGTTCCCAGGGTAAAAAAGAAACTGAACAGCATTAGCACACAGCTCGGTATCCGGCCTGCGATGTAGTAAACCAATAAACTACGGGGTACCATTTCCCTGCATCACACGCTCTGATCAAACCACTACGGAGCAACATAAACAAGGCCAAACTAGTCTCCCGTTACGTGACCATTTACAGTCACAGAAGAACTCCAAACCTCCACATTCTCAAGCTTATGTTTAGGCCATTACACTCGATACAATTTGACTCGCAGCTCTTGGGTGCTTGTTGCTGTGTCACTAAAATAGCCAAGAGTGTTCGAACAGGTACTTGAGTCTTGTCAACAAGTCAAACCTATTGTATGTCAGGATAATGAGGTTTCAAGTAACACAGGCTACTGGAGGAAGGAAGGCAGTTTATACAGCGTGCATCTATAAATATAGAACCTAAACGGCAGCAGGGGCAAACTGGCAACGACTTGTGCTCTTCCTCTTACTATTTTCATCACTCTGTCTCTCAATGACAACTTTTTTTTTTCCCCCCCTCACTGACAGACAGTAAACAGTGCAGCTGCCCTTTAAGAAGATAAATAATACGACGGTTAGACAAACACACATTATCAGAGCTGCAATGCAAAGACGGCGATATGCGAGTCTGTCGTATCAAGGCTATGCAAATACGCCGATAAACACAGTTGTTACAGAAGAGAGGGCTGTGAACTACGAGTGACCTCCCGACTTTATCTGAATCACAATTAGGCAAGGCCACTGCCTATCACGGTCACCTCCGGCTGCGATTGGCTGAGAGGAGCTCCAAGGCCGGAGGTTTCTATGGTGATCATGGCTGTGCCAGTTCAGAGCACTACGATAAAGGTACAATCTATATAATCCTGTACCCCAGTAGACCCCTAATTAGTCAGTTTTTTTGTTGTTTTTTTTTTTTAAAATAAAAATGCAGGTTGTGTCAGACCTTACTGGCTGTTAAACAAAAAAAAAAAAAAACCTCCGGTGGAAGCAAAGACAGTTTTCTCTGGTGTAGCTGATTCACTCTCTTTGTTGCAGGCGACCGGTCATTCCTTTCAACTAGGTGCAAATGATTTCAATCTTTTGTGTGTGCAAGGCCAGCAAGATATCAAAAAACACCAGAATGAAAAAGAAAATCCAATTAAATTCAGTGGGAAATTACACCGCACGGAAAGTCAAAGAACGAGGAGTTTGTTTTGCAGATTTAGGTTTAATATAACTCTGTATGTAATCTAAATTATATGTATCAAGTGCAGTGAATAAAGATGCTCCACCCTCTGACGCAAAAGCAAAAAAAAAAAAAAAGAAATTAGAGCAATGATGCCAAATTTATGAAATATACCGATTTTCACACGTGCACTCTACTGTTGTGTTGAGGAGAGATTTCAGAGACAGGGTGTGACACAGCCATCAGTTATCTGCTGGTCTTTGTCTCCTGAACCGTCTGCTCTAACAGCCAATTTGGCAGGAAACCAAGTATCAACCCTTTCCTAAAAACTACGCTGGCTGCTGGCCGGGAAACTGTTTTGTTCACCTACGACAGTCACAAGTGAATATCAAAGTTTATTCGGCGCCGAGGTCTAGGGTCGCTCTCACAGCCGAGGTCAAAAAACTCAACATATTGGTAATTGTTATAATTTGACAGAGAAGTTTGCATTTTAAATCCAATCCATAGCATTTGTGAGTTTGTTTTCGAGGAATTTATATTTTAAAACAACCCCAGTAACCCCAGAAGTAATAACTGCAACACAATCGCAAAATGACGTGGCAACTTTTTCTTTAACGGTTTATCACAACGCAGCACAACACACCACACCCAGACCCCTTCTGTCACCTCACACAATCCGTCTCTCCGTCCTGAGCCACGCTCTGGAAAGCAGACATTTAAAGGCGCACAGAAACCCACAGTTTCAACCATCCACCTGAGGCCCATCTCTCACCTGCGCCTTTGCATGTCTCTTCTACTTAAGTAAAGAAACGGGTATCAAGGAAGGTTAAGAAGGATTCCAATTATCAGACCTTGACTTAGGCTGTACATGAGGGACTCTGGGGAAAGTGACGGAGGAAGTGCTGGTCCTAGATAAATTATAGTGCCTTTATTTTTGTATTAATTGAGTTATGCTGTGGTTCACTGGTGCACTTCTTTTTTTTTTTTAAGACTTTCTGGACAATAATGGAAGCTCAGGCACAGAGGAATAAGCTAAATATGGCAAGAATTGTTCATTGTTAGTTAATAATAAGCTTTTTTTTTACTGTTTACTGAACCAACTTGTATTTTTAGAATACCTCTGAACAGTATTCAGATGCCGTCTGCCAAAGAGACTGAAAGGGTAGACAAACTCGGCAGTCAAAGTCAAAATGTAACTGCATTTGGCTGCTGTTTACCGTTGGCTCTAGCCCACTGCTTTCCTCTCTCATTCAATCTCGTCGTCTTCATTCATGTTTTTTTTCCTGTCTTTCTCTACACTTGTCCCTCTTGTTAATTCTCCCTTTCTCACCGTGCCAAAGAGGGTTCTGCTAAACCACCCTAATAACCTCTTCTCTCCCTAAGCCATCTTGTCTAATGAGATTGGACCTGCACAGTGAGACCAGCACATGCAGAGCGAGACAGAGAGACGGGGTGGGGTGGAGGGGGGGATTGTGAGAGCGAGACAGCGGCTTCAGAGGAAAGTGATGGCTTATGTACAACAACAGGCTGACGGGAAGGGAAAAGCAAGACGCGACCTTTAATGAAGTGGAGTGGTAGAAGCGTCACCAGCAACGTACAAAAATGCGACAGAAAACGATCACACGTCCCTCTGACCAGGGTTAAGACGTATGCAGCTGGTTCGCTCATCTTGTGCAAACCTCCATCCATCCATTATCTATACACCGCTTAATCCTCACTAGGGTCGCGGGGGAGCTGGAGCCGGGACACCCTGGACAGGTCACCAGTCTATCACAGGGCTACACTTAAAGACAGGCAACCAAGCACACTCACATTCACACCCAATTTAGAATCACCAATTAACCTCAACATTTTTTTTGGACCTTGTGGGAGGAAGCTGGAGAACCCGGAGAGAACCTACAATACACGGGGAGAACATGCAAACTCCACCCAGAAAGATCCCGGGTGTCCTCACCGGGACATGAACCACGTGCTACCCACCGAGCCACCTTGCAGCCCTTGTGCAAACGTTTAGTAGAAAAAAGATGAAAATGAACCACCAGCACCTAAACCAATTCACCGCTATCTCACCATGCTAGGTTGGGAAACTCTGACAAACAAGAAGTGTTGGCGGCATGTTTATCTGCTCTAACAGCTGCTAGAATGAATGAGCAGCCACTGTTTGATTTAAAACGATCTGATAAAAGTGGATGTATGGTTTATACATTTTTGATTTACCATATTTACACTGCCAGTAATGACCGACTATTGCTCTCATTCTAAATAAGCAGCTCCTACTTGTATGCACACATGGATTCGGTATGGAACAGACTACATTACAGCATCCCATTGAGCTTCAAACCTTATGTTATTCTACTACGGTTTACCCTTTATCTGAACTGTGTAAATAAACTACTCCAAGGCAGGTGCTTTTTTTTTCATATCAGCATACATGAAGGTAGAATTAAAGACACGTGACACACAGAGAGAGAATTAAATAGCTACCGAGAGTCATTACATTGTCAGATGTTTGACAATTATGTGAAACTTTGCGTACAGAATGAGCATTTACACCACTGTTTTAAATATTACTATACTTGGGTTAATACTAGAATGCAATTGTTTGTTTGTTTTTTCCATTAGCACAACTGAAATAACTTTGTGGTATCATTTGTAACACAAAAGGAAAAAGCACAAAGGAAAAAAAAGCCTCTGCTTCTCAGGAAAAACAAAGAATCCCAAACTATGGCCTGGAGTCTGTGTTACAGCGCTGAACGCCTGAGAACCGATTCCCACATCCTCTCCAGTCGTAACCGTTTCTTTTTTGGCTCTCTCTCCATATCTTTGCCATCCTCCTTAATTTTTTTTTTTTTTTTTTCCTATCTCATGGCCTTCTTGTTTCTTCCTCTCTGTACTCCCCCTTCTGTCCCCAGAGAAGAGTCACTAAATGGGGCATATTTCCAGAACAAGAAGTGTAGCAGAGCAGCTTTACTGTCATTATTCAGCCAGTGCTTGAAAGTGCATTTCTGTAAACATTTCTGCAACAAGTATTTCACTCATCAAATTAACAACAGAATAAATTATATCCACTCTCTTTACACAAGCACTCTCTTCCTCTGAGACCAACCTTGAATATTTCTGTTTTTTTTTTTTAACTTTCTCCTCTCTCACGGTGGACAGAAAGGAACAGGGGTCAGTTCAGGTCCACTGCCATTGAGTGTTTCTCTTTAAAAACCAGCCACTTGTACGAGGCTTTGATGCCAGACTCCTTACTGTCTCTTGTTTAAAAAAAAACCTGTAAGCAGCAGCTCACCATATGAATGCAGCACTGAAAGCGCATTTTCTTTACAACACTCCAACAACTCCTCAAGTGATTTGCTCTCTCATTTCCCCGCAACAGGCAGTGTTTTACTTGAGAAGTGAAGAAATCCAGAGGTTTCTGCCCTGTTACCTGCTGCTCCCAATTAGCAATGCAGCCCTAAAGTGAGAAGCAATTAACGGTGAGCTGTAAATTCACAACGACAACACCTCGAGGTAGGAAGAACAACACACCCTCTCTGATGCAGCATTCAGACCAACACAGTGACACAACAGGGGTTAGCATCGATGGGTCGACTGATGATTTTGTAATCTAGCTGATGAGGTTCACAGATTTACATGAACGCGTCAGTGAAGGCTGATATAGAAGCGGTCAGACAACAGGGATTGTGCAGCAGAGGATGAAGTATAGCCCACATCACAGGCCCTGATATTTCCTCATTTCTGCAGTGTCACTAAAGATGGCTCGAGGACAGAGAATGAGGAAGTAACCAAAGTTCAAATGATACCCATCAGTAAACACAAGCAAAACCCGGTTGTACTACAGCCTTCGATGCCACCACCTGATCCATCTTTTCTGTTTTTGCTTTTACTACTCTGTTTGTTTTAGTGTCACTTCCATTTCTCCTTTGTTCCAGATTTGCCGCTCTGTACTGCAGCATTCTAGTAGGACGCTAATGATAAACAAACTCATTTGCAGCTTTGTTTGTGTCCTTTTGTCAATCATAAAAATGTCCTCGCAGAGAAACAACGATTTGCATCGAGATGAGATAAATATGTTTACAGAATGACACAGATTTCAAACGCCCCGTCCCTGTGATTAAAGAGTGTTTGTGACTTGACTTGTGCCCTCGGAACAGACAATATTCAAGGCGTCATTATTAATGTTTTCGAGGATGCTCCATATTTTAGGATAAAAAGTGATGTTGACACAGTTAGGAATACAAAGACAAATGATCCAAAAAGTCTCATCCTGATATAAGCTGACAGGAAGACCAGATGTAGAAAAACACCGCTGAAAAATACAGAAAGGGGAGGTGGAGGAAAAGGTCGGCGCAGAGATGAAGTGATAAAGCAACTGAGATATTCAAAGAAAGAGACTCAAAAAGATAAGAGAAGCAAAGGAGGATGACGGCGGAAAAGTAGGCAGGGGGTTAGACAAACTAGCAGACTGGCTTTACAAGGAATGACGCAAAAACAGAAAGATGAAAAACAGGCAAAAAAAAAAAAAAGAAAAGAGAGAGAGAACCTCCAAAACATGAAGGGAGCAGCACAGACATTAAGTTAACAGACATACAGGCAGGACAGCCAAATGGACAAAGAGCTGGTAAGCTGGTTATTTTTATAATGTCCTTTTCATGTGCAAACATTTCTAAATTAGGACTAAGAAATATGTATGTGCTAAATCTCCTCTTATTATCTTTTTTTTTTAATTGGCAAGCAACAGACCTGTGCATCACAAGCATCATCTGGTAAGGAGTGGCCCAGACAGCCCAGCTGATCTAATCATTATTCCTGGGTAGGAATGCTGCCCGACAAAATCACCATAAACACGAGTTAATGACAAAAGGAGCTCTGTGTCGTCAGCTATACTGATGTTTAAAATGCATGGAAAAGCTGCAGGACGACAGATCTTCTTCACTCTGCTGCTAAACGGCACCAGTGTGGGACTAAACTACACGTAAAGTAAATGAACCTGCAGCGTATCAGCTCTTCTTTACATCGCGTTTACATAGGCTTCTGTTTCCGAGACACCAGTTTACTAGCAGCTCATAAACACTACACGTAAATCAGCCGTCATTCTGGAGCTGCTGCACTGCAGTGACAAAATCCTCATTATGTAATCGCAACGTCATCTGACAAAATCAACATAAATACAGCTTAATGACAGCAGCTTTGTACTCAGTACGGTATCTAAAAAGAACCATAATGGAAATTTATACTGCCCCAAAGGTTACCTTACTGTCCCAAACCCTCAGCAGGCTGAGCTTAGATCCTTATTTTGCAAAAGCTCAGTTGTCCACGGACATAATGAAAAACGCAAGCAGGTGTTTTCACATTCACGCGCCCTGGAGGCTGTTCTGGAGGGACAAACACCCTGTAGTCATCTGGACTGAGGGCTCAAACTGAACATTTCGAACTTTTGCCGACCTCAACTTTTTTATTTTGCATGTAAAAAAATAAAAAAGGCAAGACAAAAGAAAACCAAGAAAGAAGTAAAGGAAAGTAAGAGACAGACAGGTACTGCACTGAAAAACAGTAAGTCGGACTGAGTGGTATGAGACGTCTTGGGGCTTTTCCACTTAGCGCTGTCAGCCTGCCAGTCCGAATGGTCTCGATGTTGGGCTGCATTAGATTTGCCTGCAGGCTAAAGCCACACTGGACACACATTGCTGCCTACTAATCAGGTCACCTGTTGCACAACACTACACTGAGACCAGTCACATGCACACACTAACACCTACAGATATACAAATGTACACACTCGCAGCAGCGGCGGCAACTGCACGCATGCGCCAACTCTACCTTTTAATCACTCACACAACTACACACACACACACGCTGAGCCCCTGGGGGATATTGAATACAGACATCTCCGCTCTGCATATTGCACTAATTATCAGCGCCTATAGGGACGCAGCATAATGTTCATGAATCTCTAAGAGGAGGAAGGGGAAAAGCTAAACTGAATGAAACTAAATCAAAAATAGTTCAGTACGGAAATGAAAATGATAAATGTGTGAATTAAAGCATGAAAGGAAAAAAAAGGAGGAAACAGTGGGAGTGAGGCAAAACAATATGGGGCAAAGGGAGGGGCAGAGAGAGAGCAGGTCAGAGTGTAAGAGGTGACGGAGCGAGGGGTGGAGACAGAAAGAGGTCACAGAGGCACAATTTCACCATGTTGTGTACAATCACGCCCTGAGCTACAGCACCAGAAACCAAACATACGAGAAGCATGTTTATCTTAACACACTTGTGCGCACATCATGGCCCACATACACTCCTGCTCGGGCCTGCGTGTGGAACCATGCGGCTTTGGGCAGATGATGAATTTGTTGCCATTGGGACCCTTGAGGTGGTGCGTATGCAGAAACTGGAACAAACTACTGAAGCGCATCTACCGGTGGAGGATTCGCAGTGGAAAGTCATATAAAACACTTTTGTTTAAAGTCATTAAATGACTAAAAGTGCATTATTTAGCGCACCGATTTCGTCACAACTGCTGAGCTGCAATATTATGGCAACAGAGACAGATGTTTCCTGTATATTCTCATTGGTAGGTAAGCCCACACACAGGTGCATGTGGGCTTATGTGCATGCATCTTAACATATAAAAACTTATTTGAAACTGAATTTTTTCCCAAGCATACCACAGAGAGAAAAAAAAATGAAATGACGGGGAGAAACAACTGGTGACGCATGCAACCTGCACCTAAAAGCCACCGTCGACTGAATTGAAGGTGCAAAACCCTTCATTACATTTTACTGCAAATCATGTAAGGCCCTTGTAAAATTCAGACACTTACATTTTTTGAAGCATTTAAGGACTTGCAGGTGTTTCGCTTTGCGAGGTGTCCACGTACCCGTTCAGTTTCCAAGGATATACTTTAGTTGTGTTCACCAAGCAGTGGGTCTCATGACATAATTTACTGGAGTGTTTAGCGGCAACAGAAGATTTGCAGTCCCAAATGAACACCAACCATCTGGGAAAATTTGCACTTACTGTCGCAAGAAGGGCTGCTGCGATGAAAAGGAAACACTTTACTGGCTTCTGTTGACGTTACGAGTCTTCTCAAGGCCTCTGCTTTCAAAATACTAGTGCTTATAAATAATCAAAACAACACACCCGGGGTAGGGTATTGAGTATACTGAATGACGCTTTTCAGGAAGAAAATACTCCGTCAAGGAGTTTACAGTAATTTAGAGGCAAAAGCTCTTTGACAGATGAAGCTAACTAATACTTCCCATGGATGTGGAAAAGCATAATGTCCGTTATGTATCCAGGTGACTCTTGTGTTGTCATCACAAGCAGATTTTTTTTTTTTTTTTATTTGACTCTAACCCTCTCCCTCAATCACTTTTCCATACAGCCTCTGCTTTATCCCTGCATGCAGTCTTTCTTATAAAAACACATTTAATTCATTGCTATTATCCCATCTGTCCCTCCATCCATCTTTTAATAAAAAGCCCCACTCATTTCAGTCACAGAGGCTTCCATTCACCCAGCCCCTCTTGGTGAACACACACTGCCAAACTGACACTAGACAAGCCAAAAAATACATGCACAAATCAGGAAGACCCCCATTTGAATTGCAGCTCTTTTTTTTTTTTGCATAAATATGTACTTTATTTTCTCAGTTCCTTTTGTAAATCTGACTTCTGACTCAACAGGTACGTCCATTTAAAGCAGACAGCAGCTGACCTTCATATTTACTCCATCTACTCTTAAATTCCTTAGTTTCCGAGCCAGCAAAACACGACTGACATGAGATAAAGATTATTTCAATCATCGGTCACTCCTTAAGAGCATCTCAGCCTCAACCCAGAAAGGGTTACTTAAAAATCTTTGGCCCGACATCACCGCATACGATGAAGGCACAACAGTTTGTACCGAAAACAATATCTCCTTTTGTTAAGCAGCTTAGGCCTGTGTAGCGATCCTGCTTTGGATTTAGGCAGCAAGAGTTAGAGAAACAAAGCACGTAAGATATGACGTCAGGTTTTTAAGAGAATACTGTACAATCCATGGGAATACAAAAAAAAAAAAAAAAAAGCCACAGCCATCCAGTTCATTTACATTTTAGGCGTTTAGCCGGCACACTCATGCACAATGATTTCCTGCAGCACAAAATAAAGGTTAAGAGCACACTGGTGAATCATCAGAACTGTAAGCTGTCTAATAAAAGACAACAACAAAAAAGCGTATCAAGGATTTTTACATGCGACAGATACAGAGTATGTTCATATAGAGCAACTAGCACTTCACCTTGAAGTCCCCTGAGCTAATTCTGTCTTCATTCTAGGGCCAAAAAAAAAGGGGAAAAAAAACTACCTTTCCATTACACGAAGCTCAATACCTATTTCACAATGGCAATATTTCTAATCAGAGGGTCAAAACCCAAAATGAGTCATTGGCCTAGTTACAAAGTGGGCCACCGCACGACAAAGGCAGCAATATGTGAGCTGTGCTCCAAAGGTGAGAAAACGACTTTCTCGCCGTCCATCAGCAGAATTATTCTCCAAACTTCTAAAAGAGCATCAAAGTCAGGCCGTAAAGAACTTGACGCTGGACATATTGACGTGTAAATATTTTATACTTTAACAAAATTGCCTTTCTTTTTAAAATATTGATGGGATCTTTTTACTTTTTCCTACTGGATGGTGTACTGTAGAGACCTGAAAATAACCCATCACAGGGCCCCAACTAAAGCCCAATCAGGATTGGTATTACAATAGTTATTACAATTAATAGCAAAACCCCCAGAAAACTTTATTACTGTTATGCTTTGCCTGCAGTTGCACATAGAGGTACATCCTTTGGATTTTCCTGTGATTTTTCGTATGAGAGGGGTTGAAACTAATACAGTCTAGTATGTGTCACCTGCAGAAGTAACTAAGAATATCACATCCCATTTTCTAAGTTTTAAATAAGCTACTAAAGTTATTTTTGGTGTTTTCTGCATAAGACCAAACTGCTCTGACGCAAGTGCTGTTTAACTAGCGGCAATGTAGTACTCTTTAGGCCTATAGGCTACAACAGTGGTCAGGCAAGAGCACATGATCTCTTTCATTATACAGGCCTGTGTTGTTCCAATCAGAAGTGGCTGTCCCCCGGGGGAAGTGTACACAAGCCTGCCTGGATAATCTAATGTCATGGAAGTCATGTGTGTGACCTACAGCATCCAGGCAAAAGCTTTTTCGTTGGAGCACAACTGTCTCAACACCACGTCCTTTATTGCCCACTTGGACAAGGTGAGGAATATACTCAACAATTGATTCCTAATCAGGACGTGCGAGAAAGAACTGTGTCATGTCGTCACCGGGTTGGAATTTGAACGGGTGTGAAATAAAATCAGAACGTAACCGTTTGGTTTCACAAGCGCTCAGAGACACATGTAGATATATCATGAGCACGCACACACAGCTCCTCAGCTGAGGTCACAGCTGTTTGACAGCAGCCAAACCCCACTTGTGTGAGCACAGAAACAGAAAATGTAATCCCTTGTTCACCATGAGCCAGCTTGTATCAGTCTGTAAGGTTGGCCAACATTGCTTTCAGATGAGACCAAACATGCATATGAGACCTCTTAGATATGGTTAAGCTATAAATAAAAGAGGACAAAACTAGAACTGAAGTTTAAAACAAGAAACTCTACTCAGCTCCCAGGAAACGGGTCTGATGAAAATGTTCTCGTCAACATCTGCCAGTAAAATCTATACAGCCATGGTGAAACTTAAGCAGCATTTAGATTGCATTCACATTGCATTTTAGCTTAAGCGCCATTACATTTTAGAACAAAGATTCACAGATTATGACAGTGGCTCAGCTCACTAAGAGAACATCCAACCTTCCCATTCACAAGGTAACAACCTCTGGCTCTACAGCACACCAGTGAGATCTAGGCCACACTGCTCTCAGCAGCACAGAGGAGAGCTGAGCAATGGAGCAGCTCACATCTTCTGCCAGTCTGTCAAACTCAGGGGAGTGATGCAAAAGAGACAAGGCATCACTGCTACTGTAGGTAGCGCACTGTGTGGGACTTGAATAGTTACAGCTGCAGAACAATGTTTATATTGTTTATAAACTATTACATGTAAATATGTATTAGTTGTTGCTAAGAAAACATGTTCACTTTATCTTTTTTTAACATTACAGCTGTACTTTGTTAAGTATATATTTGGACCTATATCAGTGCAAAAGTTAGTTTTATAATTAGAAAGCTATATTTACCAAAATTGGACCTTTTAAGGCCTTGAGACTTGATAGTTCAAATTAAACCATAGTACCTTTTTTGAGAATGGAGAAGACCTAGATTAGATGATTAGCAGACGAGGACTGTCTTGCCAAACTGTCGGCTCAATGGGATTTTCTGGGTGCAAGTGTGTGTATGGAAATATGGCAGGCATCACACACACCGGGGAAATCTGTCTCTCAGAAAGAGACGAGATAGTTTCTGACTGTATCAGTGACAGGGCTTCAGGCTTCACCTTCTCTCTTACAACTCCTCACAAAAACAGACACATATCCACTTGCTGTCTTTTCTGCCCCGTTTCACTGACACAAACAACTTCAACAACAATCAAAACGTCAACCTACGCTCAAAGTCAGAGTCATCATCTTCGTCGTCATCTCCATTGGACTCTGTTTGCATCGGCTCCCCGTCAAACATGACTCCTTTCCCCGTCTTGCCGCCTGTGCTGGCCCCATCCTGACTTCTGGTGTCTCGCAAGCGGGTGAAGTACTGTACTGCAAAATCCACCAGGTCCGACGGCCTTTGTCGCAGCACCTCCACAGTGTAGCCCTGCAGCAGTTCTGTCAACCCCACTGGTATCTCAATACTCATGGCTGTGTGCGGCTCGGCGGCAGCGTTTTCTTATTTATCTGAGGAGGGAGAGGAAAGTATAATTCATTACAGCACAGAGTCATGCTTGTGTTTGAGTGCTGGGTCTGTGATGTGGTTAAGAGTTGCCTAATTGTTGCTTTAAACAGCTGTGACTTTTATCATGCCAGTACACTGTGTGCTTGTGTGTTGCCTGTGAATGTTAACTATGTGACTGGTGACAGCCCCGCATGGCAACTGGGATGTACTGAGGAAGAGGTAACTATCAAGTTTGACAGCAGAAAAATATGCCACACTATCATTTATAAGCAAGGGGAGTGTAATGTACATGAAGTGCTGCTGCTGTGTGACATTGCCACTGAGTGACAACTTTATCTTGGGTTGACCAGAGGAAGACTGAGTTCCCACAGCTGCACCGAGCAGATATGAAACTCACATTTGCTAAAGGCTGCACACATAATCGGTGACACTGGCAGAAATTCAGTAACATTACACAAACTGAGCTGTCAACTCGGGTGGGTGGCCGGTTGGAACTAGCTAGCAAAGCGGCTAATAAGCTAATACTCTAAGACAACAAGCCGGTCTTCGGTGTTGTTCTCCATACAGATCCAGGTTGATTGAACTTGCCCGTCTAACTTAGCGTTAGTTAACCCCAGCAAACGTAGCAGAGCAGGGATTTGGAAGTGCAATTCTCACTTTCAACCCATCGGGGAGCAGGCTAACCGTGCTAGCTGAGGGAGCCACCTTCAAGGAAGCCTGGTAATACCGTTAGCTTACTGCTGTAGTGTGGCGCACTGGAGGAGCTAAGCCGCACACATAAGAGTGGCCGGCCGGATAAACGTAGCTGTGCAAGCGCTGCAAGTTGTGCAGGTAAGCCGTTCGGCGAGCTAACCTGAACGGTTTCAACTGTGAGTCACTTACGTGCGGTTCTGTCTCCCCGGCTGAACTAGCCAGTCCCCTCCTTTTCGGTGTCTTCCTTGTTCGCTCTTATTTCGCCTCTTCTTTTTAGCCACTCTCTTTGCCAGTGTAGCGACCGTATCCCTCCACACAGAAGACACTTGTCGAGCGTAAAGCTAGTAATTTTTTAGCGGCACCAGCTAATCTTTTTTTTATTATTATTATTATTTTCGGGAGTGCTAATTCAGCTCGCCAGCCGGCTGTACCACCGGGATGCTGGCGAAATTGAAAGAGACGAGAGAAAAAAAAATACTTCACCGCTGCAGCCTCTCAACGTCCACGCACTTGGTTGAGGGTGGGACTTGCTGTGGCAATAAGGAAAAAGAGGTGGGCTAGCTGGCGTGCTAACTGGGCTGACTTGCTAACTAGTTGTTAGCTGTTTTCTTTTTTTTCTGGCAGCTGCCTGGCAACTCCGCAAGACACAAAGTCAGCTGCAGCAGCCAGGTGACGAAGCCTTAAGCTCGGCGGTTTTTCCACAGCGTTGCGCCGCAACCACCCGAAGTGCACCGCGAAAAAAAAATAAAAAAAACAATCTTGCCTAAAAAAAAAAAAGATATTCTAGCCGTATAGCGGCTTAAAACAACGACAGAAGCCTGGAAAATGAACCGAAAACACGTTTCCTCCCTCCCGGCGAGGTAATCCACAGAGCTACACGTACGAATGAACCGCTGGCTCCGGAAAGCGTGAGGGGGCGGGGCTACGGAGTGAGCACAAACCGTTTGACATCGATTGACAGCCCGCTCGGCCAATCGAAATGAAACCGTATGATACACTAACCAATTGGAGGCCGGTATTGAAGTGGAGGCGGGACTGAAGGCAGAACCATATTAGTACACTTTGAGGAGGACCACACCCACAGAAGTGGCCTTGACTGTTAGGCACAGATCTTTAGAAATTATAAATGATAAAAAAAAGGAGCTTAAACAAATGCCTTGACCTGTAAAGGCTGCAAAGCTTTTTTTTTAAAATGCTATATAAGATATGATATGATAGGATATAATGTTAAAAAAAAAAAGACGAAAGAAAAAACAAAACAATAATCACTGACCCAGGTGGCCCATCATTTCATCACAAATTATGCCAGTTATCTTCTAAATTAAGTATATATATTGAGCTCGAAAAAAAAGCTGCCAACATGCGTCGGTCTGTAAAGGCTGTAAGAAGCTGTAAAATCCTTTATAAGACATGAAAGGAAAATGATTAACTTTGCTGCACTTGGGCCCAGGTGACCCATTATTTTGTCACAAATTATGTCTGCTTTTGAAAAATGATTTAGTTTGAAACTCATAACAGACATTAAACAGACATTCGATATACTAGATGATAAAAATAGCTATATGATCTATATCATATGATCAAATCAAACGTTATTTATAGAGCACTTCTCATACAAAAAGCAACACAAAGTGCTTGAGAGCATTTAAAAACATTGCAAAGGAAAAAACAAACAAGAAAACCCATCCCTCCTACCCTCTAAGTATATATACATGCACACATACACACATTCTCCTGCAGTAATGATATGATATGATATGATATGATATGATATGATATGATATGATATGATATGATATGATATGATATGATATGATATGATATGAGACAATAGTGACTAACCCATATCTAAAAGGAAAGGATCACGTTTGCAGCACTTTGACCCAGGTGACTCATCATTTCAACACAAATTAGTCATTTTATCATTAAAATGTGATGTGAAACTGAGTACAGACATCCTAATGGAGCTGCAGGTTTTCAGTCTTTCCTGAATACCTGTCTGGTATTTAATCACAGAAACAGTCAAAAGTTCACCTCTCTGCCCTCATCACCTCTATATTTCCCTTCCTAACCTGGTGTCCCTCATCTGTTTCCTTCCCTCCAGACCTTCAAAGCCCTGCATAGGTCTGTTTGGTGCACTTTGCTATCCTCCTCTACACCTTCCTGTTTCCTCCTCCATCCCCCTGCTCTCGTTTACTTTGCTTCATATCCAGGTTTTTAACCAGTTTTCTCCTGCAGTAACGAAGCAGTCAGAGGTTAGCCGGGTCACTGAGAGTGGCTCTGAAGGTATCTGTTCTGAGGGGGGTTTACTGTGCATCATCTCCTCTTCCATTTCTACGTCTCAGCTGTCACCGAGGTAAAGCCGTTGCCATGGCCACAACGAGCCCGGATTTAATTCCTTGAACCGGTTTCTGATTGGCTTAGGTCTTTGTTTCCAGCAAACACAGAGGAAAAAATATAGACCTCCAGGCTCCCTCTGCTGGGAGAGTAAACTCAACATAGAACAAATAACATTGATTTATGAAAGAAGAACTTACCGTTTAAAGATTTTTGCACAGAGACTGAAGACGTTCGAAGGCGTTCTTTCTCCCAGCAGTGGATCAGCCTTCTCACAGCACACCAGGTTACATAATGGATGTTGACTACCCTGCAGAAATCAATTAGCCTGTGAACCTTCACTGTTTTACCTTGTCATGAACAATCACCCAGTGCTGTCTGTGCATTCCTCCACTGAGCTGCATTTTTCTGTTCAAGGGTTTCCCACAGGAGCAGAAAACAAGTGGCAGCTCAACTATTTCCAAAAAGTGACAGATGAATATCAGAAAGCAGAGTGTGGGTTCTGGTCTCGGCTTTCCTAGAAGTGTCATCCGTTGGGAGTCGGTGCTAATGTGGTTCCAGCAAACTCCAAAAATGTCTCAAGGAGACCTGCTGGCCTACATTTTTTTAGAGTGAAGGGGGGCAGGGAGGAAAGAAAGCCAGACAGACAGCACAAAAAGGAGTCAGTGTTTTAGTGTCTATCCTCTACAAACATCTCCATCTTGGACTGCAGACAAGCAGGGACGTTTCTCTTTAGTTGTTATCAGGTGTTGACATGAGGATAAACAAGGAGGAGGAGGATGAGGGAAGAGAGATGATGAGCACTGCACCATATGCCTGCAGCGATGAAGGCCGTCTGGTTTATAAACCTTGTTGCATTTCGTTGGTTTCCTGCTTCACCTGTGGAGTCGCTCTTAAATGCGTGAAGCCAAATAAAAGCAGTTATGACTCAAGGAGTCATTTTAAATGACACTCCAGTCTAATATCTTGAGATTTTGCCAAAAAAAAAAGCTCACTAAGTAACAGTGATGGAAAAAAAGAACAAATAAATATAAATATAAAAGGAGAAGTGTTTGATTTTAAGAGTGACATCAAAATTATGGCTCAAAGTGGGTTGGCAGGGTGACAGTGTAATGAGATGATTTCACACCAGGACTTCGGTGTTTGCACAAGAATAAAGTCGCTCTTGAAGATTGAAGTCCAGTAAATAGAAATCTCAGATAAGTCCTCGGTTCATTCATGCCTTACATGTCTGCTCGCTGATCTGCAAACACAGCTGGAGCACCACATTCACTTAACTGAGGCCGTCCTCGGTGGATTTTGTGGTTCAGTGCTGCCACCTACTGCCTCATGTGTGTTTTGTAGTCTCCTGA
>NW_007578100.1:435942-447341 GCF_000690725.1 Stegastes partitus | reverse complement strand
TTCAAACATGGAAAGAAGTCAGCCTGCACAGTTAAACATTCATGTAGTTTATTCTGTAAGAGAGTATGGACATTATGAACAGTCTAGTAACAAGTAATTTGACATTCAGCAATTCAGAATTCCATTATTACATCTTATGTACATATTATTTACAACATTGTGTCACACGTTAAGTGAATTGTCAAATGCTGGTACTCAACCTTTACGGGGACGATGACGCATCAGTGAAAAGGTTTCATATCTGAATTTGAGTTAAATTCTGTTGCAGACTAAAATCGTGACTTGTTAGATGAACACCGGCGCTGGACTGTTCAAATACAACGTCATCCAGTCGTTAGTAAACTGTTAAAATCACACAGAACTTTACAAGGAAGACTCAAGAATGTGATGCTGCAAAATAAACTTTTGTGGGTCATCAGCTCCACATCGGTCTGGTTTGATGCTGTGTGTCATCACGTTATAGGGTTTGTTCTTCACTCCGTCACTTTTACTGACAACAATTCACACTTTATCTTTTGTAGGTTTCACATCACTTTGCTGAGTTTCCTGGAAACACATTTCGAAATGTCCTCAGACGATGAAGACATAAACCTTAAACCAGTAACTGTGACAAGACATATTCATGAACATTATAACAAATAATGACATAAACCTTTGTGAAGTTTTATCTGCCAAAGACACGCAATATGAATATTTCAGCTGTTGGGTGTAGTTTTTCTATAGTCTCCACCTTGAATCTGAATTTATAGCGTGCTGTAGAGGTTTATTGAACATTTCTGCGGCGACACAGAAAGTCTGAAACAATGCAGACAGAACCACATCTGGTTCTGGTTGTTTTACAAATCCTATGTGATGACCTGAGCCTCCTGTTTCTTGCTGGGAGCCAGCGGGAGCTAACAGATGATTTCAACACCCTGTACAGTCATTTTGCCACTACAGCGACCAGAGAAGGCTAAAAGTCTTTAGTGTTGTGTTTCTCTGTACGTCTCAAACACAACAAACAGGTGTTTAAATGAGCTGGGAGGTATTTATGAGCCGGAGCTCAACATTCAGAAACTGTTTTTTTTTAGCTAAATGTGCCAAGACCCCTGATTGGACAGGACTTCAGACAGACAAATGGAAAGAGACAGACAGGAGGAAGACGAGCAGACCGGTGCAATTACTGAACCAGAAACAGATGTGACAACAGACAGCCAGAGAACCAAAGTAACAGATAAACAGATCAGCTCTCCGTACTTCCGAACACACTCGTGGACTCACACAGGAGCACAAAGGCTCAGGTACACAGTAATAAGGCACAAACAACACCAGAGCACAATGAAGGAATAAACGTACAACACATCAGTATTTTTTAAAACGATTCAGAGACTTTTTGTTTCATAGAGAAAACCTGATACCTGCAAATTAGTCCTTAAAAATTTGATCTGCGGCATAACAAGAGGTTTTATGAATGAAGGGAGTTACATGAAGTCTCTCAGTCATTATTACTGAATCTTATGTTATTTAAGAAGAGATCCGTCGTCATTAAAGTGACGGCAAATTCCTGAAAACAAAATTTAGAATCTGATGTTTTAAGTTCTGCAACAAACCACAACGAGCTTTCATAATGAGACGTCAACACACAACAGTAAAAATCTCTCGATGCAAAATCTTACCGGAAACATTGTTTTTCTGATTAAAAAAAACAACAACCTGGAACCAGTTTCCATCTTAGAAAGTGTCATGAAACCTCACATCATGGGGTTATTGTATAAAAAGTGCCTTTGTCATGATGTGTAATCAATATATAGGTGCCTCTACATAAAATTAATCTCTATAAATACTCCAGAGAAGATAAATAAAAGATATGTCAAATAAAATGCAAGTCTTGATTCTGTATTTCTGACAAGAATTGTTAGCGATGCTATTATGTTATTATACAGTGTTTTACAATTATATTCAGCAATCCAGCAGTGTGGCCACCAGATTAACATCTAATCAGTCAACACTGCTGCTCAAAAACAGCAAGATTTGAATCGGGGTTTTGTTCCAAAATGCAATATTAATCATTTGAAAATGAAGCCTTTAAAACTTCAGGGGAATTGGTTGAACTTTGTAATTTGAAGATATAACGACGAACTTAATGTATGTTTTCCTGCACTTACAGCATTTTGGAGAAGACCTCTTCAATTCTTGCTGACTCTGGACACTTTCCAGTGCATTTTAATCTCATAAAAGTACAGAAAGACTGGCCTGTGCCCCCTTCGACGCCATCGGATAACAGTTCTTTCCTTAGAAACAGTCATAAAGTCAAGATTAAAAAGAAGCAAAACAACAAAAACAAAACAGCTCCATTGACAAACCAGCAGGCCAATCAAGTTTTCTTTCACAAAAGTGGCAATTTGATTCAACAGATTCCTGCTTGTTATTTTAGGATATTAACAGTCGAGTGGATTATTAGATACTAACAGAGCGAGGTTTTTGTACATGGCTATCTCTCACTATGGCAAACCTGCACACAGTTGGTGCTTTATAACAATACATGCCAGTGGAAAAGGGATTGCACACCGTGAAGGTGAGTAGGAATGACATCTAGCAACAAAAAGTGGTGAAGTCCTCTTTCATTTCACTCAAAGAACTTCATCCACTACTTCTAAATCGCAACATGGAATGGATGTGGGCAAAAGTACACAGGTTTTCAGCCATTTTCACAAGAAAAAGAGGAATATTCTGCCTCTTTGCTCGGATGGAAACAGCACGTTTTTAATGCACACAGCAAACCAGACAGTTCTGAATGGAGTGTGTGCAGCTCCTGTTATTCACTGCTGTGTGAAGATGCTAATTATTTGCTCTTATCTCAGTCTCTCACACAAAAGGGAATCCTCCGAGCAGCAGCAAATGGACAACCGGCCATGAAAGCGAGGAAAACGTCTGGCGTACTTCCTGTAGCATTCATGAATACACATTTTTTTCTCTGGGTGATTTCACTGAAAAATTAAAAAAAAAAAGAAAAAAAAAGTGCTGCCATGGTTACTGACAGCTTCTCTTTTTCCTCTCGCTGCATCTCCACCTCTCTCCACCCCTATAGCTAATGACAGTAATATGCACTCATGCAGTCTGACAGGTAGAGCTTTTGAATTTGAGCGTCGGGGAGAATCCTGCGAGGCTGAAGCCATTGTGCCGACGCGGTGCGGCAGGAGAGCTATTACGGTTTGAATACAACTGGGACTGTGTAGCCTTTATGTGCGCCGCGCCCGCCGCAGCCTAATCAGGAGGAGATTGTGTTTGAAGTGCTTGTGACAAAAACCCCTGTAGTTCTGGATGAGGTTAAGGGTCTGACTCCCACTGGGACTGATGAATACATTACATCCCCATCTGTGTCAGCACTCATGGCCGTGAACGCTAATATTTGCTCTGCTGAAACATTTTGAAAATACAGAAGAGGATGCGCTAACATCCTGAAGTTCCCTCTATTTATTCTCTCGCTTTATTTGTTTGCTTTGAAACTACTCTGTCTCCCTTTTTGTGTGTTTAACCATCTGAAACCCAAAACCTGCCGACAGGTTTGAAAGGCATTTTGTAAAAGCAATAACATCACACCACTTAGAGCCAGAAACCAGAAGGAATAGTTGGATTTTCAGCTTTAACAAATATAATTTCTCAACCCAGTGTGGCTCTATTGAGAAACTCCACCAAATCTAAGCTGAAAGTCGTAACTGTCTCATTCAAAAACCTGTCGGAAAGAAATCATTTGTCGATTCAGTAAAACCCAAAAAACTCTGTTTGGGACTCAGCTGTGACCAACAAGCACCAGACAAGAATTCAAGGAGTTTCTGGTGGAACTGCAGGCTGTGTTTACACAGAGCTGAAAGGAGACACGTATGGAAGAAATGAAAAAATATAAATAGTAAAATATCAATAATATGTGGAGCAACACCTGTGGGCAAATGTACAGGGGAGGGTTTTTCCATTTTTGCAAAATACGTAATAGTAGCTGCATGTACGCTGCATGTATCCTTTACAGGTCGTGCATGAAGCCAAACAGTCGTAAGAACGTCTGCTGTTTGGCTCCAGATTCAACAATTATGCAAATGCTTGATCCTTTTTTATGTTTGACCCTAAAGGTGGTGCAAATGCGAAAATCTTGACCTGCTGAAACTGTCTCAGGCTTCAATAGGTGGATGAATACGTAATCAAAGAAATGTGACAATTTTATTTTTATGTCAGTTAAACTCTATCATACTGGATGAAAGAGCTCCTTTTACTTCTAGTCATCACTGTGCTGTTTCCACAGAGGTTCTACTGCAGTGAAAAATGAGCCCACAGTGAGTCAAAATGTGACCGGAGCAAATAAAACGTCCTGAAACCAACAGCCTGGGTTCCAGAGAGCTAATATAAATGATAAATTATGCAAAGTGCTCTGAACTGTGTGTCCTTTTCCTGCTGATCACAATGAATTATTGTGATTTTCCAAATGAAACTGACTAAAGTCAATCTGGAAACATCAAGACTATAAAAACAAAAACACATCAGAACCTGAAGGTGAACAATTTTCAGTCACTCTCTGTCAAAAAGAAACAGCAGTGAGCTCAGTAGACTCAGTGACGGACCAATAAGTAGCTCTAATCCAGATCCAAGTTACATTCTGGCACTATATCATGTAACCTGCTGTTCTAATAACTCACCACTAGGGACAGCGCAACACGCCTGAATGTGCAGTCAAACAAGGGCCTGTGTGAAGGACGGAACAAAGCACACTGGCCACACACAGCTGAAAAAACAAAACACCCCAAATCCCCAGAAAGTGGTGAAACTGGGTGACACGGGGATGAGACGAGCAGGGAGAGAAGTTATGAAGACAGACGGACAGAGCAGAAGGCACGAGGCCAGGCGTTCGTCTCATTCTATCGGGCCTTGTGATGTTCACCCTGGTGACAACACATGTAAAATGGAATTAAAAAAAATAAAAAAAATTCTACCCCGCTGTCAGACTGCTGCCGTGGTTACACATGAGTAACGGTCACCGTGGATACCACACTGAGCTTCCCTGACACTCTCTGCATGAGTCTCTTTGAACTCTGAGTGATAAAGAGAGCGAGAGAGAGAAAAAAAAGAAGAAGCCGCCGCGGTGACACAGTTGAATCTCTATCCGAGAGCTGCATGTATCTTCTACAGGACGTGCATGAAGCCAAACAGTCGTAAGAACGTCTGCTGTTTGGCTCCAGATTCAACAATTATGCAATGATCCTTTTTTTATGTTTGACACTAAAGGTGGCGCAAATGTGAAAATCTTGACCTGCTGAAACCGTCTCAGGCTTCAATAGGTGGAGGATGCTTAGCTAGAGGGCTAATTGCAGTCTACCTGACGATATAAAGCGGTGAGACCAGGGTTTGCCCGTCTAGCTTATAATTAACGAGCTACCGAGGACGTAACGTGACATTATTGCTGTGGTTCGGCTGTTTGAAGCCAGATCTGACTTCAGTACTTTGAGAAGGTTCATAATTTCAGAGCATTAAAAAAATAATCAAGGTGCGAGCCTTCTGCAGGTGGGATTTAGAAGATTACAAAACTATCAGTGCCTGTCTACTTTTTATATCTTCAATAATTATAATTACCCAAAATGAGGGTGTAGCTTCTGTTTCAAAGCTTTCTGCACCTGCCAGGAAAAATACTATGATAGAGAAATACAAAATCACTGATTATTTAGAAGCATATTGACCTAAATGTGCCTCAAAATCGGTTTTAAAATCATGTTACATTTATAAAATTAAAAAAAAAAGAAAAAAGAAGCTAAAATGGCGCCACCATTTAGAGCTACAAACTGTAAAAACAGAAAGAATTTGTGAGGTTTTAAACTTAGTGATGATTCTTGAACTGATAATATGTGACTTCTGGAAAATAAAGCAAATCTAAGCTCAAAATTGTGATATTTCATCAAAATCTCTTTATTCTATATGCCTGTTTTGAAAATCCACCCAAAAATCATTTGATTTAACCCAATTCTATTTAAAAAAAAAAACAATTCTGCGCCTCTGAGTGCAACAGAGAAGCAATTAGTGACTCAGCTCGCAAAAATTCTGGGACTTTTCGGCTGAAATGCAGGCTGTGTTTACTTTGAACACATAGCAGACAAGCATAGGGTAAAAAAGCACATGCTAAGTGATGATTTGCTCTTTTGTCCACAGTGACAGCAATGTTTCCTTCTCGCTCTGTAGTTTGCAGTCTTTACGAATGTGTGGCTCCAAACGCCAACAGCGAAGTCAACTGTAGCCTTAAATGTCAAAGGTCACCGCCTGACCTTTCACTCTACTTCCCACCTGCAGAGAGTCAGAGCGGCGTCACCTGATTAATCTGCCTCTTACTCTACACTCTAAACCTGGCTACAGCACTCGTAGGGAAAGTTATTGTGTCTAGAGGTTAAAATAAATGCAGGCGGTTCAGAAGTTCTCGCAGAAAATCAATAAACCCTGTATTAAATATTACCTAAAAATATTTCGCCGTTGCACAGTTTACTTCTAAACAATAATTATTGTTAGGACTAGATCTGAAACTAGACCTCAGGCTGGATTTAGACGGACTGCGATCATGTTCACATAGTGTATCGGTGCCAACCATCTGTCTTCAGGCCAACCATCTGTCAGACCAAACAAAAGAGATGCACGGAGGAAGTCAGGAGGATCTGCTGTATGCACAGAGCTTCTGAGAGACTCTATAAGAGCTGCCTGCATCAAAAAAACAGTGGTATTTGTAAAACAGTGCAATCAAGGAGGAGGAGGAGGAGGAGGCAGGAGAGGCAGAGGAGAGGAGCTTAGCTAAACATTAAGATTCACCCAGCAGCTCCAGAGGGGGCTGCTCTGTGGCAGTTCCTGACCTCTGACCTTCCTGTGAATGGCTGAGGAGCAAGAAGGAAATGCTCCTTGTATTATATTACTTCTGTCATTAGTACTTAAGGGATCTGAGCTGTTTGTATGAGCGAGGACATAAAAACGTCATTATTGCACTTTGAACTCTAGCATATTGTGACTTCAACTTTACACGAGCTGCAGGATGAGGCGCATCCCTGATTTTAATTTACACACCGGAGACACTGACCACTGCTGCCGAGTATCTACAATAACTACAATTTAAACCAGCGGTCTGATTGGTCGGTACACAGGAGAGGGCGGGTAGTCTTTTTGTACAGTATTCACCCAGAAGATAAAGTTGATAAACTTTTTGTAAAGAGAAGATGATGCCCAAACGTATCTCCCAGACTGGAGAGTGCAGTAGCATTAGTAGAAGTGCGCAGGCCTCGTGGGACAGCTTCCTGACCGAGTGGTGCGAGGTACAGATCTACGAGCCTTGCTGTTGCTGAGACGTGGTAGCTGGGAGGCGCTCCGTGATCCAGCCGGTCACGTCCTTCAGCACGGACTCGGCCACCTCGGGGAGGTCGTGGTGAAGAGCGTGGTAGCCTCCTTCGTAGACCTGGGGGATGTAGACCAAGATTCACGTTGACATTTTGACATCTTAGCCATCTGGAAACAACCAAACACAACGTCAGTCCTGGCCTCTTTTGCACAAACTGCATTCTGCGGTTTCACGAGTCAAACTTGAAACAAATCCATCCTGTTTGACTAAACCTACAGAGACATACTAACAAATACTTTTCTGGGGTCAAAGGACTTCCTCGTACTGCTTGTTCTGATTTGGAAAACACTTGTAATCTACTCTGAAAATCAGTACGTGAGCCTCATCTGCTTTTCTGTCCTCTGCTAAACCCCCATGCGATGAACCACATGATAAGAACTTCCCTCTTTACAAATGCACATTCTGCAGACGAGGAAGGGTTTATTAAGTTCAGACGGCCTCCTGTCTGTCTGTCATAAAGAGGCCTAAAGTAGGTGTAAGCTGAAGGGCTGTATCTGCATATAAGCCAGGATTCACTGTGTTATGTATATGCTCTATATGCTGTGTTGTTGACAGTGAATCCAGAGCGTATTAAACTGTGTTGCAGATATCAGAGGTGAGGGTAAACATGCAGACCCCACTTGATGTTGCAGTTTCTGTGTCAGTCAACAACAAAAGCAAAAGCGTTGTTGACCTTCAGCAGCGTTCCACATAAATAACACAATTGCCGCTTTTATAAATGTCACAAGTCACTAATGTGACAGGCAGCATTGTTTCCTAATGTACAATAATGTGTCACTTTCACTTTGGTCACAAGTTCATCTCAGTGTGGTTGGACTTGAACAGGCAGCCCTGTTGATAAGAAAACCAAACACATCGAACACAAATAAAGAACTGAAAGTCAGTAACAATAACAAAAAGAAAACAGTCATTTTGTAGTGCTGTCTGTAGTTACAGCTGTTAGACTGCATATATAGTGAACTCAAAGTGTCCCACAATGACTAACTAACCAGTCACTAAGCAGCACATGACGTACCATCATGCATTGCATTGAAGGAGAACGGCAGCCAGATGAGAGAACCAACTGAGGATTGGTGGCATTTCCACAGATTTGTGACGCCTACTTTCGAGTGTTAAGATGTATTTTCCACAGAACATGTCTTTTTATTTTTATGTGTAGCTCTTTGACATGATAACAGGCAAATCCATAAGTTAGGTTGCAAAAATAATAAAATTAAAAATAATAATTCGTATTAATATGTTTCATAGTTTCATGCAAGGTGGCTCGGTGGTTAACTTCGTTGCCTCGCAGCAAGAAGGTTGCTGGTTCTCGTCCCGGTGAGGACTCTGCATGGAGTCTCCATGTTCTCCCCATACAGCGTGGGTTCTCTCCGGGTTCTCCGGCTTCCTCCCACAGTCCAGAAACATGCTGAGGTTAATTGGTGATTCTAAATTGTCCGCAGGTGTGAATGTGAGTGTGCTTGGTTGTCTGTCTCTAAGTGTAGCCCTGTGATAGACTGGTGACCTGTCCAGGTGAACCTGCCTTCAACCTGAGTCCGCTGGGATAGACTCCAGCCCCCCATGACCCTAGTGAGGATTAAGCGGTGTATAGATGATGGATGGATGGAATTTTTAAAATGGATGGATTAGTATAACATGAATTTCTCACAAAAATGCCGGTCGGTTCAACAACGTAAATCTATCTGACAGCTGTGATGTAATTAACAGCACAGAGAATGATTGGAGCTTCCTATATAGTTGAATATATACGTAGTCCATAGATAGGGAGGAGGAAATGTGTGGATGATTTCAGCCAAAATCTAAAACCACAGCCAGTCAGCTGTAAGCAACCGTTAACAAACCTTGATTTTCTTGTCCGAGCTCGAGGCGTTCTCATACATCATGTTGGAGCCTCGGATGTCGCAGAGCTTGTCGGCATCTCCGTGGATGAGCAGGAAGGGCCAGCTGATGGATGGGATCTCCCTCTCGATTCGCGCCGCCGCCCCCATCATCTGCATGCCGAACGACACCCGCACCCCGCCGTGGAAGTTCAGCTCATCCGTGTCGTACGCCTCCACCTGAAAGGAGAAGCAGAACCAACAGTGTTCATTAGAGAGAAGCTCCAGGTGCTGGGTGGATTCTGCTATTTTTCCTGCTCATGCATCTGTTTATTTGACTTCACCAGCATCATTCTGACCCTTCTGCTCAACACAGAATCCAATCTTTCCTGTAGACCTGTGGGTTCCATAATGACAAAAACCCATTTCTCTCTAAACACAACCATAGCAACAGTATTTGTTGTCGCACATGGCATTTAGAAAGCAGCGGCGCACAGCTTGGACTTTTGTGTCTATATTTATCAAGCAAATACATTTCAGAGATTTCTCCAAATAAGGGATAAAGCTGAGAGGAGAAGTGGTTCTATCTGAGGAAATGTGGCCATAAAAATAACTCCGGGGAAAACCGTGAAAGTTGGAGCGCAGGAGGGAGTGAGGATTGTTAATAAGAGGAATAATAAAGGAAGCTGGAGGACGGGTCAGACTGAGGCAGGCAGGCAGATCAGAGGGAAGGGAAAGACAGTAGTTTAACCCTCTGAACACCGAGCAGATCCTTGCTGGTTTTGCTCCTGTCACATTTTTTACTCTTTGTGGGCTCATTTTTCACAACAAAATAAAATCCTGCACCTCCATGGAAAGAGTTCAACCATAACTAGAAGTAGAGAGAACTCAAAATGTCTTCTGTGCGATGTAGCAGGGCTTATATTAGCATAAATTATGTTAAAAAAAGGATCAAAATTATGTGTTTTGTAATCTATTTTACAAAAATGGAGAAAAAAGGAAAGTACATGTACGTTTTTCCGAGTGCCCACAAGTGTTATAGCGCTTTACACACAACAGATCTTTTAATATTTGCATTTTTAGTTTGTTTCCATCCTTGTCTTCTGTCTCCTCTTTGTAAAGCCCTATGAGATTTATTCATACCCTTCTATTAAAGAAAATGCAAAATTCACAACAGTCACTCAAATAACTAGAAACTGCAAAAAGTAATAATAAATAAAAATTTGCTAAATTATACTTTAGCGAAATAACGTTGCTTTTGAATTGTGGTTGAAAAGAATAAAAAAAAAAAAAAAAAAAAACTGTCCTGGACAAATTAGAGCACTTTGCTGATGAGCAGTGGGCCAAAATGTGTTTTTTCCTTCTTTAATGGGAGGGTATGAATAAATCTGAGGACAACTGTATGTTGTAAATTTTGCTATATAATGAAAATTGAATTGAAAGAAATAAACAGCCTGCAGTTCAGCTGACAAGCCTCTGAACTTTAGTCACCCGACTCTTGGTTGTCACTTTTGGCAAATTCTTAATTGAGACATGAGGAATTAAGTGGTTTGAATAAAAATATACCCATTTTAAGCTTAGATTTGGTCAAGTTTTCCAAATTAAACTACATGTCACACAAAGACTAGTTCAAGCACCATCTAAAAAGTTGAAAATCTAAACATTTTTTCTCTTTTTACAGTTCCTAGTTTTGATAAATGGTGTGATTTTGACTATTTTTGAAGGATAACATGGCTTTCAAAGCTGCCACCAGGTTTTGATGTTCAAGGGTCAAATCAGAGTTGAATATCAGACCTTAAACATGCAGCTCTTACAGCAGTCACACACACACACTGAGCTTCTATAAACCCAGCTGAGGCCAACTGCAACAGCAGCAGCTTCTCTCAGGTGTCACATGTGCCTTGAATAATGAATGAATGTAAGCTGAGTTGTGACAGAACACTTAAGTGTGAAATACCTTCTTAACCAGTGAGATAAAATCCTACAATAAAAACCACTGACGAGAAAAATACCAATGATTATTCCAATGGGTCATGATTACGTTTGTAAAGTCAGATTCTCTCATCGAATAGTTTGGAACAATAAACTGGGTCGGCAACTTAAACTCAGTGTTTACACCTTAGCTACCCTCCTTCTCTATATTCTGCTCACATATACGACATTTTTATATGATTAAATAAAATAAAAAATAAATA
>NW_007578100.1:433900-435304 GCF_000690725.1 Stegastes partitus | reverse complement strand
AACATGTGACAAACAAAAACTCTTGAATCTTAAAAGGAAAGCAGACACAGTTCCTGGCTGTAAAATGACCTTTTACAACAAGACAACCTTTAGTCCCTCGTGTCAAATATACATCTCGTCTTACTTTTGATCTTAAAAGCACTGTGTTCCTGTCAGTGTTTCATTGAGGTCTATATTGCTCTACTGTGTCTACCTGTTGCTGTACCCGCTAAAACACAACCTCCCACTGTGGCTATAAGAGGCAGAAGTGGTGGTATGTGAGACGGTGCACTCACGTAACCACAACGGTGCAAAAATGCATCCCCAGACACGAATACGTGCGAATAGAGGTATGTGGACCTGCCTGAAAGTCAGTTTCTGTCTCTTGTTCTTAGTCTAGACGTTGCACAAGATAACGTGGGTGTGCACAGTTCTGTCGCTTTTTCCTGTAGGTGACATTCTAGTTGTAGCCTGTTAACATAATTACAGAAAACACAATACAACCCACCCATCACGCTGCACAACAACAACCTTGGACAGAAGTCTCTCATCCTGGGATTGTCCAAAAACTCTATGACTTCACATAAGTGTCACGCACATCTCCCCCTTGGGACCTTCTGTTTTTCTGCGACACCCAGATCTGATTTTTCAATTACAGACCGACCGTCCAAACACACACCCGCCGGTACGTGTCTCTCACCTGCTTCTTGTCTCGTGAAATCCATTTGGAATCGATGGAGCCCAGGGTGAGGCTGGGCAGCATGTGGTTCAGGATCTTGGCCAGGAAAATCTGCAAAGAAAGAACACGACACGCTGAGCAACAGCACAGCAACGCCGTCATGAAGAAAGCCTTTCTGCTAGTGTGACAAAGAAATACAGCTCCGTTTGTCTGCGAGTGTTTCTATTGTTTCAGTGCTGGATTCAAGAACACTTTTCTTCTCGTTAATAAGAAGAAGTCTCCTCTTCAACAGTGGAGTCAGTGTTTGGCCTTGGAAGTGAGCCACACTTTTGTCAGTAAGTGAGTCAGTAAGACACAGCTAATCCCGCCTGAGTGCTACTTGCACTGATTCTTGCCCTCGAAACACACAAAATGAAAGGTGTCAGCGTTGAAGTCATCATCCACAAGAGGCCTGAGTGCAGTACGACGAGCCACTCTCGGGTTAGAAGTGGAGAGAAGGACAATGAAAGGTTTAGAGGATGGGTGGATGTGGTACCTTAAACGGTGTGGCCGAGTCTGGGCTCATCTGGACCATCGGCGCTATCAGGACCACTCCTGCAAAATCACTGGGTCTCTCACAGGCCGTCAGGATGGAGATGGCACCGCCCTATTGGGGGGAAAAGTACAGAGCATACAGATTTTGTTAATAAAACTGCACTTCAATGAGTTCTTTCTTCAAATTAGTTGTTCCAATGTTCTGCTCCAGT
>NW_007578100.1:431659-432823 GCF_000690725.1 Stegastes partitus | reverse complement strand
AGAAATGGCCCGAGGAGCTAACATACTGACATAGTATGAACTAAGCAGCTAAGTACACCAGTGGAGAGGACAGCTGGTTAATAGACATCATTTAGAAATCGTTTAAAAAATCACAAGAGACAGGATTCCTTCAGGGAAATGTAGCCTGAATACCTGACAAACCGACAATATGTTCTTTTTATTAGGTACATCCACGCAGCAGCTCTGCCATACATTATTGTTCTCTTTTATTTCTCTTGTAGATTGTCTCCGGTTTCTTTTCCTTTTTGTTTTATTGCCACTGCCTGCTGTCCGTCTCTCTTTTCTTTTTCTTAATCTACTTTTATCTTCAGCTTCTATCTTAATTCCCCTCTGTGCTGTGATGTTGTCTTTTTACTCAGTTGTACTAGTGCACCTTTCAATAGTGACCCAGCCTGTTCTTTTCCATTCTTATTGTGTGTATTTTTAGATTTTTTTGAGTGTCTGCCTGTTTTTTTTATACGTTATGTTGTTTTCCTGTGTTGCCTTTTCTCTCTGTGTGTTGTTTTTCTTTGTTATGAAAAAGCACTTTGCGAATTCTGTTCCTAAAAAGTGCTATACATCCATCCATCCATCATCTATACACCGCTTAATCCTCACTAGGGTCATAGGGGGCTGGAGTCTATCCCAGCTGACTCAGGGTGAAGGCAGTTTAGAATCACCAGTTAACCTCAACATGTTTTTGGACTGTGTGGGAGGAAGCTGGAGAACCCGGAGAGAATCCACGCTGCACGGGGAGAACATGCAAACTCCAGAAAGATCCCGGGTGTCCTCAACGGCACGTGAACCAGCGACCTTCTTGCTGTGAGGCAACAGTGCTAACCAACTGTGGCAAGTGTTATACAAATAAACTTTATTATATATTATATATATTACATTTTTTGGACTTTGGATTTTTTGCGATTGCTTACGTTGTCAAAAAGGCAATAATTCTATTTTATTGTTATAAATGAATATATTTAAATATATTTACTGTTTATTTTTACATGGAAGTCATAGTGGGGGGTGGTGGTGTACGAAAATGCGTTACAAAAACTGTCTCTTAAAATATTTTTCCACCCCACTTACATGCATAAAGATACAGATTTACATTGTAAGATAATTCTGAATTTTAAGGCATTATCTCATTTTATTTTACAGATAGTT
>NW_007578100.1:424741-431517 GCF_000690725.1 Stegastes partitus | reverse complement strand
CTATGGGATGAATTGAGTGACGTCAGCGCACACGACAGTTTGGTGATGGAAGACCAGACTGTGTTGCTTGTCTTGTTGGGCAGAAAGTTAGCTTTTCCTTTTTTTTCGGCTTTTTGGGTGGAAAGTTTGTGAGCATGGTTGTGAGAAAATTGTGCAACAAAGAGACAAGAAGTCTTCAAATGTTGAATAATAGCTGTAATTGCACTTTGAGTTTGCACTAATCTGTGAGTGTAGTAGATGAAAAATGAACAATTTTATTGTCTGAGTTCACATATATGTCTGTTTACTTTGCTTATTGTGTCAAATTAGTACGTGATTAATTCATTACAAAGCCTCTAATTAATTCAAATTTTTTTTTAAATCGCGTCCCACCACTACTATTAACTTGGAGTTCAGCACAGCGGTACAAACACATGTCAGCTCAGGACGATGATTTGCGTTCAGCGCACGACGGTGGACTTTCTCCTGTGACAGAAGTGGGACGGTCTGAGCAAAGTGGGTGAAAGGTTCCGAGTGGGAAAACAACTCAGAGGTCAAGAAGAACATAAAACAATCCATCTTTTGTTTAGATGGGTGTGAATTTCCAGCCTGCCCTTTTGTTGCTCCGCACAGACGGGGAGAAGAGAGACGCGAACCCGCGACCTCCAGCATCAGCACAAGGCCACACCTTGGCCGACATTCCCCGGTTGGGATTGAAATGCTGCGATGTAGGGCCACCTCAATTAGCAGCTCCGTGACGGCCGAAGCTCAGATCGATTTGCCACGGATGACTTTGGCGTCGGTTTCTCTTTTCGTACGCAACAAGCGCGGGACACACAAGCTCGGCGATTGTGAATGACGGTGAATCGGTGCCCCTCTCTCTCTCTCTCTCTTTTTCTGGAGACTAATTGGCTTCAACTTTGTTTATGCGAGCGCTCTTTTGTCACTTGTGTGAATATTCATCAGCCTGAGGCCGGTGACAGGCTCACTTCAAGAAAAGAGGCACTAGAGACGGACAAAACATTTCCCACCAGAAAACTTTCACGTTGTAAAGACACAAGTGCACGCTGCTGCCTGCATGCAAACGGCTTCAAAACACATGCTCGCTTCTTATTTTTACATCTCGAACCGTCCACGCTGACAGAATCATCACTCGATCAATGGGTGGAAATTCTTCTGGCTGAAGCAAGCTGGCAGAATGGTTCAACATATTTGGTTCTTGTTAAATATATTCTAAAAAAAAATGACTCAATTTTGTTCCAGCGGTCTACACTGATATGGTGAGATAAGTGTGAACAGGGAAAGGAAGAGAGAGACGGCAGGAGGATGGAGACAGAGGAGCTCTTTCACAAGCTGATTAGAGGCCTCTTTGCATTTTCTGTCTCTGGACTTTGGGTGATGAATGCTGGTATTGTTGGGCCGCACACTGACTGTGGGTGGACTGGAGCTGTCAGAAATGGCCCGAGGAGCTAACATACTGACATAGTATGAACTAAGCAGCTAAGTACACCAGTGGAGAGGACAGCTGGTTAATAGACATCATTTAGGAATCGTTTAAAAAATCACAAGAGGCAGGATTCCTTCAGGGAAATGTAGCCTGAATACCTGACAAACCGACAATATGTTCTTTTTATTAGGTACATCCATGCAGCAGCTCTGCCATACATTACAGTTCTCTTTTATTTCTCTTTTAGATTGTCTCCGGTTTCTTTTCCTTTTTGTTTTATTGCCACTGCCTGCTGTCCTTCTCTCTTTTCTCTTTCTTAATCTACTTTTATCTTCAGCTTGTATCTTAGTTCCCCTCTGTGCTGTGATGTCGTCTTTTTACTCAGTTTTACTAGTGCACCTTTCAATAGTGACCCAGCCTGTTCTTTTCCATTCTTATTGTGTGTATTTTTATATTTTGAGTCTTCGTCTATGTTGTTTTCCTGTGTTGCCTTTTCTCTCTGTGTGTTGTTTTTCTTTGTTATGAAAAAGCACTTTGCGAATTCTGTTCCTAAAAAGTGCTATACATCCATCCATCCATCATCTATACACCGCTTAATCCTCACTAGGGTCATGGGGGGCTGGAGTCTATCCCAGCTGACTCAGGGTGAAGGCAGGGGACACCCTGGACAGGTCACCAGTCTATCACAGGGCTACACTTAGAGACAGACAACCAAGAACACTCACATTCACACCTACGGACAATTTAGAATCACCAATTAACCTCAACATGTTTTTGGACCTTGTGGGAGGAAGCCAGAGAACCCGGAGAGAACCCACACTGCACGGGGAGAACATGGAGACTCCACACAGAAAGATCCCGGGTGTCCTCACCAGGACGCGACCTTCTAGCTGTGAGGCAACAGTGCTAACTACCGTTCCACCTTGCAGTCCAAGTGCTATACAAATAAAGTTTATTATTACATTTTTTGAACGCCTAAACGTTCTTTGTGATTGCTTACGTTGTAGAGAAGGTAATGATTCTACTTTATGTTTGTTTTATATGGAAGTCATAGTGGGGGGTGGTGGTGGTGAACTAAAATGCATTACAAAAACTGTCTCTTAAAATATTTTTCCACCCCACTTACATGCATAAAGATACAGATTTACATTGTAAGATAGAGAATTTTAAGGCATTATCTCATTTTATTTTACAGATAGTTTCATAGCTTTGAAATGTGCAAAAATATCAACAAATCTACAAAATGAGACTGAATTTACCTGTTTAAATGTAAAATAACATTAAAACCCTAAAAACACAAGTAGTCATGAAATACTTAAATACTTCAACGTAAATGTTTTTTTATTTAATAGCTGTTAAATTCTAATTTAACACTTTAAATGTATTCATACAATTAGATACAATGAGTGACATTTAATAAGAAATATATCTACAGAATTATTTGTTTGCTAAATGAGACACAACTTGTATAACCACATCTACCTTATTAATAATAAAATAACATAATGCAACTAACAAAAGTCAAACCAATAAAATACACATGATCTCATTCAACATTAAGGGTAGATAATGTACTTTAATTGCAGAAGGATGGTTATTTTCCAGTATTTTTTGGCATCCTAGCTGTTGGAATATGACCCCTTTTTTTCAATTGTTTTTATTTCTCTACTTTTATTACAGTATATATATAATTCATGGACTGTTTGACTGCAGTAAGAAATGCTTTAATTAATACTGTAATTTAGTGGTTTATTGCTTAAGAGAGAGGCTGAGCTAAACAGTAAATCTGTGAGGGAACAATGACCACAATGTCCAGAGAAAAGTTGGCCGCAGTTACGTACATGGGCTGGTATTCCTCAGAATGTAAACAAGACACTGAATGAGTAACAGAGAGAGAGGTGGAAGGCCCTAAAAAGCTGAACAAATAAACCCTAAACGAACCATTACATAAAACGCTGGCAATGAGGAAGTAGGACAAGCGAGCCTCTGCAACAAATACTGATGAAGAAGGAAAGAAATGGGGAAGAGTGGGAAGAAGAAGCCAAAGCTGGAGGCACTCTGTCAGCACTCCCATGAACTAGAATTACTGCTTAATCAAGTAAGATGTAGAGAGAAAAAAAAGTCAGTTGGCAGTTTGTCCACTTGCTGTAATCAGGGTTTCAGTTGTAATTATTGCACATTTTAAGACCCTTGGCCATGATTTGTGAGACTGTGAACTGTGTTATTTTTTAATAAACAGCTTGCTGTGCTCCTGTAGAAGTAATATAAGTTCTCTGACACTTGCCCACAAAACTACATTGAGAACAGCTCCCTCCTACCTGAACTCTCTCATTCAGGTCCCTCCTGCTCACTACGCTCGACCAACAAAAGCCTCCTGATACAACCACCACAACAGGGCCGAGGTCGATAGCTTCTCCTCTGTGGTTCCCCGGTGGTGGAACAAGTTATCAAACTCTGCTGACTCCCTCTCAGTCTTTACGAACAGACTAACACTATCACCGAACACCTCTACACTTGACAGACTGGGAACAACAACAAAAAAAATCCTATCACCTCCTGCACTGCCTCTCGGCACCAAGGTCCTACCACATTTGAACTTGTTTTATGGCACTTATCCAGGTTGTTTCCTCCTGACGAGATCCTTCCTTGTGTTGTATCTACTCTAGATGTACGTCGCTTTGGATAAAAATGTCTCCTAAATAAAACTGTAGAATCAATCAAAAGACCAGCATTGCTCCTTTAAGCCATGCTCCCAACAAGGGCCACAGAACCCTGCCTATGTCGACACCCGACTCACAGTGATTCACATTCTTGTTTCAGTTTCAGTATGATGAAGAATCTTACAACACTTGCTGGTAATTTGCGCTCTGTTCAACAGGACAAGCAACCTTCTCTTTGCAAAATTTGATCCAACAGACTACCGGCAGCGGTGCAGGTGATGTGCGACTCTGCTAACAGTGTGGCGTCCTCCGCAGGATGTTATCATTTAGGAGGCGTCTCAGTGCATTCAGTGGAATCCACAGGTGGCTTCCATTGTCTTGTAGTCATGGCGTCATCCTGGCCCCGTTCAACAAGAGATTCATACAAACGGAGAGGCAGGGGAACAGGCTAACAGAAACAGGATGCAGAGTCGCAACGCTGGGAAGCTGGGAAATGAGGCCTGTGAAAACACAGCGACACGACGTTTGATTTGGACGGGCTTTCGCAAACAGTCTGGGTTACTTTTATTTTCAGAGGAAAGGGGGTGGAAAGAAAAAAAAAAAAAGGATGAAACTCATGGAAAGGATATGGGAGGATAGGAACCGAAAAGATGGAGGAAGGAAAAGCAAGAACGATGCTGTGGAGGAAAAGCGATGACAGCAGATGATGGAGGTGGCTCAGCTGACGTCAGCGCAGTACAAAGGAGGAACGAGACGGATGGATGAAGCAAGAGTGGAAAAAAGAGGGGAGCGATGAGAAAAATGGGGAAAGGAGGAGGAAAGGAAGGCGGTTTCTTTGTGACTTTGCTCAGCTGTGTCTTAATATTTACACACTGTGATGTCTAAACAGGCGCTCGGCCTCGATCTGGGATCCCACAGCAGAATTTACACAAAACTAGTCGCATCCAACAAGCTCTTGAACGCAGCCTCAGTCAGTGTTTATATAAATATGGAGCTACTGCATGGAGCCATAAAAGGTTTATGAAAGCAGGCACATTAATTAAACAGACTGTTGTTTAAAGCATCTAAAAGCCCAACTGGCGGCAGTATTTGGCTTTATTTACAAGAAGAAGAAGAGAAGAGGAGGAGGAGATGCTGTTGTCTTAAACACAGCCTGAAAACTTTACAGCAGAAACTAATACTTGGGTAGTAAAAAAGTGATGTTGAAGATAGCTTAGGATCCCACAAAAACGAAGGTTTGCAGTCATGAAAAGAGATGAATATAGTGTCACAAGCAGCACAGTTTCAATCCATAACGCAACCGTAGTTTTCTCAGTAGGCAGTAAACCAGCAATTCTGCAGATAACAAGTCTAAAACCAGTCATTTATAATGTAAATCTTCAATATCGGGTCGGAAACCAAGAGGTTCAGGAGAGGAAAAGGTTTCGTTTGCAGCAAGACAAGTTCGATACAGATCTCTGAGCAGACTGGGCTTGATTTTTATAGGACCCTGCTTGTAAAAGTGGCTCTAATGGGAGATAATTTGTAAGAAATAGTGCAATTTGTGGTGGCTGGTAAAACCGGTGAGTGTGCTTCCAGTTTGTCGCTAATTATTTTAATTGCAAGATCATGATTCCCTGAGAAACAGCCAGCTGTTCAGACAGGAATCTCCGTCTGTTGGAGACGTCCTCTTAAAAACAATTCAAAAAAAGGACACACACAAGGTGAGCTCTACTTATTACAGCAATATAAGGCGCTATACATTCACACACAACATATGAAGCCCTTTATAAATGATTCCTTAATGCACAGGGTTATAAATAACAGTGGCTGCCTTGAAGTTAAACTCTCTGTATTATGTACTATTTCAAACAGTGTGGACTTTATTTTTCCTTAAAAGCTCGCCACATATGCTGTAAAACTGTCTTTCTGTTCAACTGAATCACTGCTGTGCTGCGAGATAACAAGGCTCCAGGCTTCCTTTGGAAAAACAGCTCCGTAATGAATTTGCATTTCTCCTCTGTGTTCTCCGCTTGATACGAGTCCTCCAGCTGTGAACTAAAAGACTAAAGACTGTACATTTGTGTTCGGCCTGAAATGCCTCTGACTTGCACAGGTGGTGCCGTCTGCTGAACGTTCGAGGAATCTTTTGTTTTGTGTTTTGTGACGGCGTTTCCTGATAAAACACAAGCTACAGTATGAGCGAACAGGACACGTAAATGGAAATGAATGCAGAATCGGAGCAGCTTCATCATGCAACAGAAGCACGTTTGTGGGCCTACAATCTAACTCGATCTACAAACAGCGACAGTATTCCTCTATTATATAACTCATCTCTACTGTTTGTGCAGTTTGTGGAGTTAATGGGTCACAGAGCACAACAATGAGGGGCCACGATGGAGGATGCAGCTATGTGAAAAACTGAATAAACCGATCAGTTAAAAATAGTCGCACGGTCGGCCTTGAGGCTTTTTGTATCCAGGAGTTGTGTAATTCTTTTCAAGGATTCTGGCTCAAACTTGTGCTGCAGGATTTCACAAAGAGACACGAGACCATTCATATGGTTTTTAAATATGCTCTGCTGAGCTGAACGATTATGGTCAAAATATTGATTATTTTGATCAATATTGAGATTACCGTTATTTAGCATGGGACAAAATGTTTTTTTGCAGTTTACACTTGTATGTACCTATGTATATATTTTTCCTTAC
>NW_007578100.1:416987-423639 GCF_000690725.1 Stegastes partitus | reverse complement strand
TAGAGGTGAAGAGGGAGCTGAGCCTGACGGCAAAAGGTGTCTATTTACCAGTTGATCTGCATTCCAGCCCTGACCTGTTGTCACGAGCTCTGGGAAGTGACCGAAAGAATGAGATCTTAGATACAAGCTGTCAAAAAAAACAGGGTGGCTGAGTTTAGCCTTAGAGATAGGTGTGGATCTCTGACATTCAAGCTCCATCCGGTCGAAAGGACTCAGTTGAGGTGGTTCCAGCATCAGATTAAGATGCCTCCTGGGCGCCTTCCTTTGAAGGTTTTCTAAACAGGTCAAACTGGAAGCAGGGGTAAACCCAGAACTCACTGGAGGGATTACTCAGCTAATCTGGCCTGGCAACACCTTGGGTTTCCCCAGGAGGAACTGGAAAACATTGTTGGGAAGAGGAATTTCTGGAATGACCTGCTTAGCCTGCTGCCACAGCAACCCAACCCCAGATAAATAGAAGAAAGCTGGATGGACTGCTTTTTACCTGTCTTCTGTAAACGAAAGAGAAAGAAGCCTCTAGTCTCCACTTTGTAACTGACGCCCAGCAACTTAGACAGGAGTGTGACCAAAAGTGTTGAAGAAGGTGTTCTACTGTGAGATTTGAATAAAGCCAGAACAAGGCTGCGTTTTTCTTTTCATACAAAGTTAACCTGCTGCTGGTTGTAGCTTCGTATTTAACAATAAAGACGAGGGTGGTATTGATTTCCTTTGTCAGTAAGTGAATAAACGCAGCTTCTAAAATGTCACGTTATTCCCTTGTGGTTGAAAAGAAATCCTATGATTGAAAAATAATCAGATAATTCATGAATAATGAAGGGATTTCAGGTAAAGCCCAGCTGCAGGCTAAGCAATTAAGGATTACTCACAGAAGAAAACTGGACATACTGGAGGTGAGGACACTGAATTCTGTGTTTTGCATTTTACTTGTGAGAACTTTTTCAATAAATTAAGTGTAAATGATCACACGTCATTGCTCACAGAAAAGGTCAGCGGAAGATTACATTATATAGATTGCCAAGGTTGGTGGGGGAAAGGGGAAAGTGAGCACACCGTCTTCTGTCCGTCCACAAATACAGCAACATCGCCCTTGAGCGGGTCACTGAACCTGTAACTGTTCTATTGGAGGCTTTCGGTAACCAGTAGCAGCTGCTGAGGGCAGCACGGGGGGGAATGTGTGTCACTGTGCAAAAGGTAAGCAGGGTTTTATTGAGAAGAGTAAACTGAGCAAACCCTGCAGACGATCAAGTGTTTGTAACTGTTGCTGTGAATCAGACAAAGCAAAGAAAAGAGAGAGAAGAAATTGAAATATCTCAGTGTTTTTTGGAAAATAATTCCAGCTACATAGTGAAAGTAAAACCTGTGTGATTCCAGCTTATGCAGATTTCTTTCAGTTTGGAGCAGCAACTAAAAGATTTCTCATTTGAATGTCACAGAAAAAGTCTCGAATTTGTGTGCTTTTAATTTGGATGCTTAAACAGAGCTCATCTCTCTCTGTCAAGTACGCCTCACCAGGAACTCAAGCATATTATGTAATTTCACACCAAACAAACCTGAACAAGAGCGAGTGTTTCACTTTACCCGGAGCTATTATTTGAAATGGAATTGATTAAAAGCAAAACAAACCGCAAATCGTATATCATCTGCTCACAATACCAGAAACTCTTATTCCAGCAACAGATGGTAGAAAGCGTCCTACCATCGAGTGGCCCACGATGAAGACAGGCAGGTCGGGGTGGCGGGATTTCATCAGATCGATGTGCTGCAGGGAGTCTCTGATGTAAACCTGGAAGTCTTTGATGTTCATCCTGTCTCCTTCACTCTGACCGTGACCGACTGTGGCAGGAAAGAGAAGAAGAGGAAGAGAGCGTTAGTGAAGTACCGCAGCCGTGATTTTAAGACCTTTTAATGAACGAAGAAATAACCGAAGTAACATCATAGCTTCTACCCTAAAGTTTCTTTTTCAGGGTTAAAATGAGAATTACATCGTCGTAAAGTGCATCCAGATCAGGCAATTACTTCTGAACTGTTTGTGGACACTGGTCATATGTGAGGTTAAAACATAAAAAACAACAAGTAGGCGAAAGAAACACAATGCATAGACAGATATTAAGCTGTTTTACATCTACACTCTATGAAATAAATCTGACAAATAACAGAAAAAGTACTGGCAGCTTAATACCACAAGTAAAAATGTTCGATTAATTAACAGTGTTCACAGTAAAAACATTTTTTTAAAAAAGCCAGGTTTTCTGTATTTTAATGGTGATTTCACTGTGGCAAAACTAGAAATTTTCTATGTTTTAATGGCGTGTTTATAGTGAAAACAGAACATTTCTGCTTCTTAATGGTTTATCTATAGTAAATTTAATTACATTTTCTACAACTTAATGGTGCGCCAACGATAAAGAAGTTCAATCTTATCCTGATTCTTTTACAAAATGTGCTTTTGTTATTGCTCATTGGTAATCTAGGGTGAAAAAAAAGACATTTTCTGTTATTTTATGGCATAGACACGGTGTATGAGTACATGTACCACAAAGTATAAAAACTACAAATGTTAAGTAAATCAGTAAAACGACAGGAAATGTACTGACAGAGCTCATTACCCAGACTTCGTCCTGTTTATTTATGGTTCACTTACTGTAAATAATAAAGTAATTGATCATTTTTGACTGTTTTAGACCTACAGCAATAAAACTGAATTGAACTGTTGTTAGTTAACGACGCACCGTACCATGACAGTAAGTCTCATACAAGGAAATTTCAAACAGATATTCTGTGATAAAAAAAAAAAACATTTCTATCAACTCATATATCTTTCACATTTCTGCAATAATACGGAACTAAAATAAAAGGGATCTGAAAAAGTATGTTTGTTAATTCAGGACATTTACAAATAAACAGAAACCAAGACTTAAAAACACATATATGAGCTGAGAGTAATGCAATTTTAAAAAGCGTAAATAAACGGAAACATACGAGTGAATCACAGTCCATAAAGACGTTCTGTTAATATAGACATACAGCAGAGTGTAGATCTTATGCCTTTACAGGACTTGCTGAAACCATATTTGAAAAAAAAATACGCCAAAGACAGAACCCTGGATGGATTGAAATGTATTTTTAGGTTGTAACTCCTTCCAGTATTTTGCTATACTGCACAGATCACGGTTACGTCTTTTGTCTTTATCTCCAAAACACACTCTGCTTTCAAGGCATCCTCCTCCAGTGGTGATTTCCAACCATGTCACAAATTGATCCATCCTCCCGGGAGAGTAGTGAGAATAAGAAAGGGTTGAGCGGCAGTGAGGAGATGGATGAGTATGAGGAAGAAGAAGAATGGAAACAGGTCAAGGAAGATAAACAAGTGGAAAGTAACCAGAGAAGAAGAAACGAGAGAAGGAAGAGAAAAGAGTGGAAAAGGTAGAAATCCAAGCAACGAGGAAGAAGTGTGACTGACAGACAGCAAGGAGGGAAACACTGTGAATATGTATGTACATATTTCTTGTGTGCGTTCACCTCGGGCTTTTCTGCAACAGTGACTGAGAGGTGAGGCGGGTTGCCATGACAACCACCCGAACCAATAACACCATCTCCTAAACATTCACAACATGTGCAGCTCACACCTTCGCGCTCTCGCTCTCTGTAAATTTCAGCCGTATTTATACGTCCTGCGTGCGTGAGAGCCTCGTCGCTCTCCAGGTTTTTTTTTTCCTGCTCATCAATACTTACAGAAAATCAATATCCAATCGCTGTGAGCGCCGCGAACGTCAGATCAATGCACATTAGAGCCCTCTCCCGCCCCCGTCACCACTACAACCACAGATCGATGGCTTCACACGCCGCTGAATCCACATCTTTCATTATTGCACTCGATTAAACACACACACACACATTCATACATGAGCACTCTTTGCCATTCAGACACACATGTAAGTGCTGCCTGCTTGGAAAATCGACATCCAGCAAAAACTAGCCCTGATTAAAGTGATTTGTGTGTCTTGGTAATAACTAATAAAATCAGCAGGAAATGTCTCCATTTAGAAGCTTAATCAGTGATGTAACCTTGAAAACCTTGTTGCATAACGCTGCAGCCCCAGCTAAGAGTGTAATAGACCCACCAGAGGATACCGTGTCGGTGTCACGTTCTGCCTTGCCTTAGCGTGATGAAACAGGTTCTCTCCAGGCAAAGAAGAGCTGTTTCTTTATTGTCAGTGGCTGTGGGTCATGTGAGGAGTGTCAACACTAAACTGTTTTCCCACCATTTAAATGAAAGTGGGCTAATTAGTGTTCTGCAAAAACTAACCCCGAATCGTAACCATGTGCTGACTTGCTCGCAAGCTAAATTTAAGAAAAATGAAAAGCTAAATTATACCAGTTTTAAAAGACCCAGCCTACCGCCTGAGCCACAGGCACAGAGATGCTCATCTAGTCAGTGATGATAAATTATGGAATGTTCATACATGCTTCTCATGCCTACTGATGAGACCAAAGATCAGTCACATGGTATTCTCTAGTGAACTGGCAGATCTACTACATGATAATGGGCTGAATGCTAATAAGAACAATTCAAGTGCTGGTAAAACCCGTGGGCACTTGGAAAAATGTTGCATGGGTTGATTCCAGGCTTTTTTAACATTTGTAATATCCATCCATCATCTATACACCGCTTAATCATGGAGGGCTGGAGTCTATCCCAGCTGACTCAGGGTGAAGGCAGGGGACACCCTGGACAGGTCACCAGTCTATCACAGGGCTACACTTAGAGACAGACAACCAAGCACACTCAAATTCACACCTACGGACGATTTAGAATCACCAATTAACCTCAACATGTTTTTGGACCTTGTGGGAGGAAGCTGGAGAACCCAGAGAGAACCCACGCTGCATGGGGAGAACGTGCAAACTCCACGCAGAAAGATCCTGGACGTCCTCACCAGGATGTGAACCCTTGACCTGCTAGCTACGAGGCAACGGTGCTAACCACCGCTCCACCCTGCAGCCCCATTTGTAATGTAAGTAATCAGATTAATTCAACTTCCTTTTTTCTTTTTTAGGATTCATGACATTCTAACTGTGTCATATTGTTTAAAAAAAAAAAAAAAAAAGACATTTCTGAGTTTGCTATGCTTCTAGTCATGGCTGTTCTGTTTCCATAGAAGTGCAGAACTTTATATTGCAGTTAAAAATGAGTCCACAATGAGGAAAAGTGCGACAGGAGTCAAAGAACACCCATACTGTCATTGAACCAATCACAATTATCTTGCGTGATGCTAAGCCCAGGATGTAGTGACGGTGTCCCTGCAAAACAGTGAAGGATGGAATTTGTTTGGTGCAACATTTGCAAGCAGGAAGTCGAGCGCTGTCATTTAAAATGGCCAAGTCATTGAAAAATTATCCAAATCCTTCGCAAAACTTGCTATTTTCAGGATGTAAATTGCTGCTCTTAGATTATTGTGGATTTTGGAAATGGTGAGACGCCGACAGATGAAGGGTAAATCATGGTTTTATGCAGAAGTCTACATCTGGTGAGTCGGCTAAAGTGAATGTAAATGCACTTTAGATGATAAAGTTTCATGATGAGTTAATCAATGCACGTTATATTTTCTGGCATTTACCTTAGTTTATATATATATATCAGTAGTGCAGTAGAGAGAGAAGGGATATGTAGGGAAGAAGGCATAACATGTAAGAATAATGCTCATTTATTTATTGATAAATCTTTTGACATTATTTCTTCACAGTGAAAAAAGCCCATTGTCTTCTTTAGAAGCTTAAATAACATCTGCAAATTGTCGTTATTTGCAAACCCAAAGATGTTCAATATAAAATGATATAAAACATGTATTTTAGCTTTATAAATGACCTGTAAGAATCCATTATTGAATGCTATACCATCACCTCGTTGTTCCAGCTTGATGTGGCTGCGCAAGTGACGACTACTCAATGTAAACTCAAAACACTTTCCCAGATAACAACCTCTATTTAAATCCAGTCAGACTCGCAGGAAAGCACTTCTTTTATGGGCTGATGAGTTTAGAGTGCTTGCAAGCACTTGTCTAATTAAATATCAGAATTCAATTATTTTCCAGTACTGTAATGAGAAGTCAAATGTGACTCGAGCAGCATCAGGCTTTTTTTACTGCCAACTGCTGTTTTCTGTGGCTCCCGCTAACAGCCCATGATTAATATTTCTCCACTGGCTGCTGATTAAATAACGCCCGCACTCGCACACATAACATTAACATGAAACACAACTTTATCTTTGGTACGTTTTCCGCTTCTTCGGTTTATTTCTAATTTTGTTTCCGTCTGACAAATCAAAGCTGCATTAATGCCTTTCTGACGGAGTAATACTGTGTACGCGTTTCAGTGCTCAACGGAATAGGAAATACTAAATGGTCTGCACGTACACACACCACATTTTATTACCTTAGCGGTTCAAAAGCACTGAACACTGTGTTCCTGATTCGCCCATTCATACACCTACACTGATGTCGGGATGCCACTGGGACTAACTTCTGCTTCAGCGTCTCGCATAAAGACATTTCAGCATGTGGACAGTGGACCCAAGAGGACTGAACGTCCAGCAGCTGCCTCAGCACTGGTTGTTTGTCAGCTTTAAATTTTTGATCTTGCTGTTAAAGTTTGG